>NC_057798.1:46985889-47285889 GCF_018294505.1 Triticum aestivum | reverse complement strand
GGTTGGTGCATCAAAGGAAAACTCTATGGGCTCAGTAACTGGCATGAATGTCCTTCCTGGAACTTGAACTCGAATCATCCAATGCTCCTGTTCTGGTAAAGTGGCAACGTAGGTCCCGGTGAAGCTTGGTATTCTGATGTTTAGGTACCTAGTGACTTCCTTGAAGTGTCACCCAAAAGGTTTGTCTTCATCCGGTTGTGTAAACTTGTTCCTTGAGTCCGCCATCCTATAGAGTGGAAACGGGAGAGGAGTCAGAAATGAGTAGAGAAGAGTGACCTATGGTTCAACTTAGTGGCAGTGTCCTACAATCAGCGTGTGCTCTGATACCATCTTGTAGCGACCAGACCTCAAATGGTCAGGTCTCTATGCATCAGTGTCATCCCTGGATCGGTAAAGCTGACACACACAGTACTCGAGGATTTATAGCAGAGTCTCAATCACAGACTTATTACATTGAATGTCTCAAAAGAGAACTTATTACAATAATATGGCTTAAGGCCATCTAAATAACATAACAGTGGAAGGCTTAGAAGATAAAGTGAGTCCATCAACTCCAACGGCATAGCTGAGTGAACGACAGCGACCTAGCGCACCTTACTCTTCGTCTGAAAAGTCTGCAACATGATATGTTGCAACGGGTCAACACATGTAATATGCTGGCAATGTAACACAAACGAGCAATGAACAGAATAAAAGCTATCACTACATGCATATATGGCTGGTGGAAAGCTCTATGGTTAATATTTTGCATAAAGCCATTTTTCTGTACAACAAAGGAATATATTTTATTTAACTATCATGGTGGTTGTTAAACATTGAGAAGGTTCCTCCAACTCAATCCCAATTAAACAATATCAATTAACCCAACAAATTAATTTAAAGTGATGAGATCAACATGATAATCCAAGAACCAGATACTCAAGATGTCCATAACCGGGGACACGGCTAACCATGATTAGTTTATACACTCTGTAGAGGTTTGCGACTTTTCCCGACAAGACTCGATCTCCTCCGTTAGATTTCTCACACTACATGGTGTTTGAGAAATGGATGACCGAGACACAGTCTTTCAGAAAGATTATCTCTTTAGTCTGGATGGACAGTTACACCTAGTTTCCCCTACATCTGCTAGCCCATCATTGAAAGAGGTCATGCAACCTACTCAACTATGCTAGAGCCCATAATAGCTTGTGGCTGCACACAGAAGATTCTAGCATGAATAATCTTGTGATCCCTTTGAGCCTGGGTGGCGAACCGTAGGATGATCACACGGGTACTCTGTGATATCCTAGGACAACACTGGATTCTCCAGGTGCCCACAACCAATCCACCCGGATGTGTATTTAAGTAGCCACATTAAGTTAACCATTAAAAATTCTCACATCTGTCATGGATACACTCAACCAATCAACGTCTACGAGCATAGCATAGCAATCTAAGCATAACGTAGAAGTAACTCCCAAAGGTTTGATAATAAAAGGGCAATAGGTTCTACCTCATCATCTACATCCCAATAACCACAAGTTAATCACAAGCTAATCATGCAGTGTTTGAGGATTGTAACTAATGCATAAAAACTAGGTAATAAAGGGATATGACCAAAGTGTTACTTGCCTTGCTGACGATCTGCAAACCCTAGAGACTCGTAGTAGCACGTTCGCACTCCGGGAATTATATCGCAAACAAACAATAGCATACATAAGCGCTCTAGCATAGATGCACGGGTAAAACTCAAATAAGAAGATCCAAATAGAAAGTTCAAATGAATAGCTTCGATTTGCAAAAAGAATCAACTCAAATGGAGCAACGAAACTCAAGATACGAACAAAATAAGATCGTTTACTAATCTGGACTAAAGTCAAATTTTATAGTACCAAAATCATGTTCAAGTTGGTTAACTAGAAAGAGGGCTTCAAGACGAAGATTTAGGCGCTGGTTTCATCTAATTTGGATAAACGAGTAAAAAGATATACTAGATTGAAGATTAGGGAGAAATCTCGATCAAAATAATCACAGATAAAACCTTGGAAAATAAAATAAAACGAACAGACTAAAGAACGAACGTTCGCTGTTTGAACCTAACCGGTGAACGACGTTCGTTAAAACGAATGAACGGATGAACATCCGCTAAGTAAATAAACCCACGAAAAACCGAACCGATTTAAATAAAAAAATGGATCTAGGGTTTTCTAAAAAAACCGACGGTTTTTACCTAAACCGAAAAAGACCGGGGCGGCGGCGGCTTCCGGCGAGATCCCACAGGGGCAGCGATGGCGGTCGACGGTGCGGCGGTGCGGGGCGGCGGCAGGTAGCTGTAGCGGGGCGGCGGCGGCGCTGCTCTGCTGCTGCTGCGGGGCGGGGCGGTGGCGAAAGCGGCGGGACGACGGCGGCTTTTAAGGAGGAGGGGCTCGGCTTGGCGGAGGGGCTAAGGCGGCGTACGGCTCGAGCATGAGGAGGGCGGTGGCGCTGGATGGGTCAGCTGGGCCAACGACTCAGTGCGGTTTGCCAACAATTCTTTTTTTTTAAATAATTTCTCCCGAACAGAAAAATCCTAATAAATTATAATTTTTTTCTTAAAATGCCAAAAACAATTTTCACCGTCTAAATGAAATTTTTAGAACGAAGTGAACATTTTTCTGGCCTAAAATGCAATTTTGCAAAATGCATATTTTTCTAATTCAAATAAAATGGCAATAAAAATCCAAATAAAATCATTTATTTGATTTTAACATTTTTCCTCCAATATTTCTTTAATCTTGGAGAAGTCATTTTATCTCCTCTTTTTTATTTTAGTATTGGAAATATTCAGAGAGAAGAACATTAAAACCAAAATAATCCTCTTTTTAAATTTGAGAAAATTCAAATATGAGAATAAATGAAATCCCCAACTCTCTCTGTGGGTCCTTGAGTTGCTTAGAATTTCTAGGATCAAACCAAAATGCAATTAAAATATGATATGCATATGATGACCTATGTATAACAATCCAAATTGGAAATTTGGGATGTTACAGCAGCCTACGTGTTGAATAGGATACCGCGATTCGACCCCTCCTCGCTCCTATTCAGCGCTTTGGGCTGGACAATGTACGGGCACCATGTTTTTGTAATTTTGATTTTCCTTTTATTTTTCATCTTATTCTACTAAAATAAAGTTGGGATTTCAAAAAAAAATCCGAAGTTTTATAAAATGAGAATTTTGGAAAAAATAATAATCATAAATTTTTGGTAGACTTAAAAAATGATCGTGATTTAAAAACTGTTCATGATTCTACAAAATGTTTGTGTATTCAAAAAAATTCATCAATTTGAATAAAATTGTGAATTGAAGTAATGTTTAAAAACAAAAAAAATCTTTGTGCATTTCTTGGAATCACTAGGTTCTACTATGCAAGGTTTGTAACTATTCCTCACGCATAGCCCTTAGATCTAGATTCAGTATGTCTCTCACTGAAGATTAGAAGATATTACCCTAACGAATTTTACGGAACTTGCTAGTTTAAAATACGCCAATGATATCGTCTGTTGAGATACTCTTTGAATTGCTTATCTTTATCTTAAGAAAAATGTTTTTATTGGTCAAAATCTTCTGTGTGAACCCACAACCATATCCATTTCCCCCGCCTCTTTATGCATTCACAAGTAATGGCTTCTAGTTCGAGAGAACATACAGAATCACACAAAGATCAGGAATGACAATTGCCTCATATCACTCCAGACAAAGGTGCTTGCAGAAAGCGCATGAGAGGCACCGCGAAAGCTACAAGGCCACCTAAGGCTTCAAAGAAAAGGGGGAGCAAGAATCCATAGAAATTCCTAAAGAAATTACTGATGTCTACTACACAACCTTCTTCTTGTAGACGTTGTTGGGCCTCCAAGTGCAGAGGTTTGTAGGACAGTAGCAAATTTCCCTCAAGTGGATGACCTAAGGTTTATCAATCTGTGGGAGGCGTAGGATGAAGATGGTCTCTCTCAAACAACCCTGCAACCAAATAACAAAGAGTCTCTTGTGTCCCCAACACACCCAATACAATGGTAAATTGTATAGGTGCACTAGTTCGCCGAAGAGATGGTGATACAAGTGCAATATGGATGGTAGATATAGGTTTTTGTAATCTGAAATTATAAAAAAAACAAGGTAACAAGTGGTAAAAGTGAGCGTAAACGGTATTGCAATGCTAGGAAACAAGTCCTAGGGTTCATACTTTCACTAGTGCAAGTTCTCTCAACAATAATAACATACTTCGATCATATAACTATCCCTCAACATGCAACAAAGAGTCACTCCAAAGTCACTAATAGCGGAGAACAAACGAAGAGATTATGGTAGGGTACGAAACCACCTCAAAGTTATCCTTTCCGCTCGATCTATTCAAGAGTCCACAGTAAAATAACATAAAGCTATTCTTTCCGTTCAATCTATCATAGAGTTCATACCAGAATAACACCTTAAGACACAAATCAACCAAAACCCTAGTGTCACCTAGATACTCCATTGTCACCTCAAGTATCCGTGGGCATGATTATACGATATGCATCACATAATCTCAGATTCATCTATTCAACCAACACAAAGTACTTCAAAGAGTGCCCCAAAGTTTCTACCGGGGAGTCAAGACGAAAACGTGTGCCAACCCCTATGCATAGGTTCATGGGCGGAACCCGCAAGTTGATCACCAAAACATACATCAAGTGGATCACGTGATATCCCATTGTCACCGCAGGTAAGCACGGCAAGACATACATCAAGTGTTCTCAAATCCTTAAAGACTCAATCCAATAAGATAACTTCAAAGGGAAAACTCAATCCATTACAAGAGAGTAGAGGGGGAGAAACATCATAAGATCCAACTATAGTAGCAAAGCTCGCGATACATCAAGATCGTATCACCTCAAGAGCACGAGAGAGAGAGAGAGAGATCAAACACATAGCTACTGGTACATACCCTCAGCCCCGAGGGTGAACCACTCCCTCCTCATCATGGAGAGTGCCGGGATGACGAAGATGGCCACCGGTGAGGGATTCCCCCTCCGGCAGGGTGCCGGAACGGGCCCCCGAGAGGTTTTTGGTGGCTATAGAGGCTTGTGGCGGCGGAACTCCCGATCTATCTTGTTCTTCGATGGTTTTAGGGTATATGGGAATGTATAGGCGAAAGAAGTCGGTCGGGGGAGCCACGAGGGGCCCACGAGGATGGAGGGCGCGCCCAGGGGGGTGGGCGCCCCCCCTATCTCGTGGCCTCCTTGAAGCTTCCTTGGCTTGCACTCCAAGTTCCGTGGATTGCTTCTATTCCAAAAATAACTTTCCCGAAGGTTTCATTCCGTTTGGACTCCGTTTGATATTCCTTTTCTTCGAAACACTGAAATAGGCAAGAAAACAGCAATATGGGTCGGGCCTCTGGTTAATAGGTTAGTCCCAAAATAATATAAAAGTGTATAAAAAAAGCCCATAAACATTCAAAACAGATAATAAAATAGCATGAATGCTTCATAAATTATAGATACGTTGGAGACGTATCAGTTACTGAAAAGGTTGCGAAGCCCGACGATGAAGAAGTTGGGGCTGATACCGAAGAACAAGGCATTCTATCATAGGGCCAACCCCCGAAGAGGCGGTCATGGCTGTGAGGCAAATACAACGACTGAAATGTATGATCCTAAACCCAACAAGACGCCATCTCGAGGAGAAACCACTATGGAAAGAAATACCAAACTGTAGAGGATAAAACTTCACTGGGCCGAGAAATGGTTCTGGTATGAAAATGTTTGTGAGAAGTATGTTATTCTATTCACTTTCAACCCTCCTTGGAACAAATGCATAGCCGATGGATGCCTCAGGGAAGGAGATGAAAAAGTGAGGCCTCCACAACCTCATAATGCTCACCCCACCTCCATAACAACTACTGCTAATTACCTTGATGAGGTTGAGAGAAGGGCCAAGGAGGCCAAGAGAGAAAAGAGGGTATCAAAGGATGAGAAGTTGGCAGCAAAAAATGTTGAGCTCACACAACAAGATGTGTTTAAGAAGAAGGAGCATGCCTCCGCCCCCAAGGCAAGCCACCCGAAGAAAAATATTGATGACCCTTCCAGTGCTTCAAAGCCTCGAAGGAAACTCTATCTAAGAGAAACAAGAAAGTTGCATCAAATGAAGCCAAATACTCTTCTTGCTCTGAAGAAGATGTTGCTGAAGGAAATATTGAAAACCTTCAGTATGACAAGTTGGCAATACTTGACAAGCTTGCCAAGAGTCCACCCCCTCGAAGGTTTTGCCTTCTCCAAGAAGATCTCCTAGGCATGGTACGGAGAAATCTGTTGATATTCGCTCAGCGCCTTCCTGACCGAAGATGTTGACCAAGACAACCACCAAAAGAAAGAAACAGACAACTGAAGAAGTTGAGACTACTTCCAAGAAGGCAAAGACTGTTGTTCCTTCTACTGAAGAAGAAACTGAGAAGTATGTCATTCTTCTCTTTGGTCACATCATCGACAGCGCTGCATATGATGCAAAGTCTTATGATATTGAAAATCTAAGTCTACCAGAAGATGTCAAGAAGCTTGTGGCTAAGTTCTTTGTTGAGGTGAAAGATATCACCAGGGAACTCTCAGAGGCTGTGAAAGACAAACAGGCCTTGGAGCACATGCAAAGAGAGGCGAAAACTGACTATGAGGCTAATGGCCACAATAAGGGAATTATGGCAGTTACCAAGGCTATCAGTCTCATACGAAAGAACAAAGTTGATTGTCATAGTCGAATGACCATGCAAGTCTCTCAGCTGTGTGATAGAACAAATGATAAGATTGAGAGGAAAGATGGTGCTGACAGAAGAAGAACTGTCGAAGAGTGATATGTCTCCAACGTATCTATAATTTTTTATTATTCCATGCTATTATATTATCGGTTTTGGATGTTTTATATGCATTAACATGCTATTTTATATTATTTTGGGACTAACTTATTAACCTAGAGCCCAGTGCCAGTTTCTATTTTTTCCTTGTTTTTGAATTTCACAGAAAAGGAATACCAAACGGAGTCCAAACGGAATGAAACTTCACAATGATTTTTCTTGGACTAGAAGACACTCAGGGGACTTGGAGTTCAAGTCAAAAGAGCCACGAGGCGGCAACAAGGGTGGAGGGCGCGCCCTAGGGGGGGCACCCCCTACCTTGTGGGCCCCTCAGTGACTCCCTGACCTAGCTCTTCGTCCTATATATTCACATATATTCCAAAACCCTTAGGAGAGTCCACGAAAATAATTTAACGCCACTGCAACCTTCTGTTCCCATGAGATCCCATCTTGGGGCCTTTTCCGGCATCCTGCCGGAGGTCGATTCGATCACGGAGGGCATCTACATCAACTCTATTGCCCTTCCGATGAAGCGTGAGTATTTTACCATGGACCTACGGGTCCATAGCTAGTAGCTAGATGGCTTCTTCTCTCTCTCTCTCTTTGATTCTCAATACCATGTTCTCCTCGATGTTCTTGGCGATCTATCAGATGTAATCTTCTTTTGCGGTGTGTTTGTCGAGATCCGATGAATTGTGAATTTATGATTAGCTTATCTATGAATATTATTTGAATCTTCTCTAAATTATTATATGCATGATTTGATATCTTTGTATTTCTCTTCAAACTATCGGTTTGGTTTGGCCAACTGGATTGCTTTTCTTGCAATGGGAGAGGTGCTTAGCTTTGGGTTCAATCTCGCGTGATTTCACCCAGTGACAAAGTAGGGTTAGAGAGACACGTATTGAATTGTTGCCATCGAGGATAAAAAGATGGGGTTTTCATCATATTGCTTGAGTTTATTCCTCTACATCATGTCATCTTACTTAAGGCATTACTCCGTTCTTTGTGAACTTAATACTCTAGATGCATGCTGGATAGCGGTCGATGTGTGGAGTAATAGTAGTAGATGCAGGAAGGAGTTGGTCTACTTGACACGAACGTGATGCTTATATGCATAATCATTGCCTTGGATATTGTCATAACTTTGCGCTTTTCTATCAACTGGTCGACAGTAATTTGTTCACCCACCGTATTATTTGCCTTCATAAGAGAAGCCTCTAGTCAAACCTATGCCCCCGGGTCTATTTCCCATCATATTTGTTTCCGATCCACTATTTTGCAATCTTTTATTTTCAGATCTATAAACCACAAGAACCAAAAAATATTTTGTAATCTTTTGTTTAGTTTAATCTATCTCTATCAGGTCTCACCTTTGCAAGTTACTTGACGGGATTGGCAACCCCTTTATCACGTTGGGTGCAAGTGTTTGATTGTTTGTGTAGGTGCATCTATTAGGGCCTTGCGCGTTTCTCCTACTGGATTGATACCTTGGTTCTTAACTGAGGGAAATACTTATCTCTACTGTGCTACATCACGCTATCCTCTTCAAGGGAAAAACCAATGCAAACTCAAGAAGTAGGAGGAAGAATTTCTGGCACCGTTATCGGGGAGATCTACGTCAAGCCTACCAAGTACCCATCATAAAACTCTCATCTCTTGCATTACATTATTTTCCATTTGCCTCTCGTTTTCCTCTCCCCCACTTCTAAAATGATTTTCAAAAAAATACAAAAAGATTTGCCTTTTTATTCACCCTTCTTTCGTTCCTCTTTTTGCTTGCTTTTTGTTTGCTCGTGTGTCAAATTGCTTGCTTTGTCACAATGACTCAAGAGAATACCAAATTGTGTGACTTTTCCTATACTAATAATAATGATTTTATTAGTACTCCAATTGCTCCCACCACCAATGCGGAATCTTATGAAATTAATACCGCTTTGCTGAATCTTGTTATGAAAGATCAATTTTCCGGCCTTCCTAGCGAAGATTCCGCATCCCATCTAAATAATTTTGTTGAGTTGTGTGATATGCAAAATAAGAAAGATGTGGATAATGATATTGTCAAATTGAAGCTATTTTCTTTCTCACTACGAGATCGTGCTAAAACTTGGTTTTCATCTTTGCCTAAAAATAGTATTGATTCATGGAATAAGTGTAAAGATGCTTTTATTTCCAAGTATTTTCCTCCCACTAAGATCATCTCCCTTAGGAGCGATATTATGAATTTTAAGCAACTTCATCATGAACATGTTGCACAATCTTGGGAGAGGATGAAATTAATGATACAAAATTGCCCTACTCATGGTTTAAATCTATGGATGATCATACAATTTTTTTATGCTAGATTGAATTTTGCTTCTAGAAATCTTTTAGATTCGGTCGCGAGGGGTACTTTTATGGAAATTACTTTAGGAGAAGCTACTAAACTCCAAAAGATCTTCTACTAGTAAAAAAGTGCATGCGATTGAAGAGATTAATGTTGTGAGTGGAAAGATGGATGCACTTATGAAATTGTTTGCTAGTAAGAGTGCTCCTATTAATCCTAATGATATGAATTCGTCTACTTTGATTGAGAATAATAATGAATCTATGGATGTGAATTTTGTTGGTAGGAACAATTTTGATAATAACGCGTATAGAGGTAATTTTAATCCTAGGTTGTTTCCTAGTAATTCCTCTAATAATTATGGTTATTCGCACAACAATTCTTATGGAAATTATAATAAGTTTCCCTCTGATCTTGAGAACAATATTAAAGAATTTATTAGTTTGCAAAAAAATTCAATGCTATGGTTGAAGAAAAATTGCTTAAGATTGATGATTTGGCTAGGAACATGGATAGAATTTCTCTTGAGGTTGATTCTTTGGAAATTAGATCTATTCCACCCAAGCATGATATTAATGAGTATCTAAAATCTATGAGGATTTCTATCGACGAATGTAAAGAAAGAACCGCTAAGATGCGTGCTAAGCGAGATTGGTTTGTAAAAGCTTGTTCTTCTAGCTTTTATGAAAATAATGATGAAGATTTTAAAGTGATTGATGTGACTCCTATTGAATCTTTGTTTTCTAATATGAATCTTGATAAAGATGAGACTGGAGATGAGTCAACTTTAGCTAGAAGGCGTCCCAATAATTCAGAGTTTATAGATCTTGATGCAAAAATTGATAAAAGTGGGATTGGTGAGGCCAAAACTTTAAGTAGCAATGAACCCACTCTTTTGGATTTCAAGGATTTTAATTATGATAATTGTTCTTTGATAGATTGTATTTACTTGTTGCAATCCATTTTGAATTCTCCTCATGCTTATAATCAAAATAAAGCTTTTACTAAACATATCGTTGATGATATAATGAAATCTTTTGAAGAAAAGCTTGAATTGAAAGCTTCTATTCCTAGAAAACTTTATGATGAGTGGGAACCTATTATTAAGATTAAGATTAAAGATTATGAGTGCCATGATTTGTGTGACTTGAGTTCTAGCATTTCCACAATTCCAAAATCTTTATGTGATGTGTTAGGTTTCAGTGAATTTGATGATTGTTTTTTAAATTTGCATCTTGTGGATTCCACTATTAAGAAGCCTATGGAAGGATTAATGATGTTCTTATTGTTGAAAATAGGAATTATGGCCCCATAGATTTCATTGTTCTTGATATAGATTGCAATCCTACATGTCCTATTATTCTTGGTAGACCTTTCCTTAGAACGATTGGTGCAATTATTGATATGAAAGAAGGAAACATTAGATTTCAATTTCCGTTAAGGAAGGGTATGGAACACTTTCCTAGAAAGAAAATTAAGTTGCCATATGAATCTATTATGAGAGCTAGCTTAAGATACAAATTGTCTATGTTGTCCTAATGTTTCAGAATTTTTGGAGTTACAAAAGTATTCGAGAGTTACAGATTACTACACACTGTTTTGTTTTTGAGAAATTCTGTTTTCTATGTGTTGTTTGCTTATTTTGATGAATCCATGGGTAGTATCGGGGGGTATGAACCATGTAGAGGTTAGAATACAGTAGATATTACACCAATATAAATAAGGAATGAGTTCACAACAGTACCATAAGTGGTGATTTTATTTTTTTATACTAACGGATCTCATGAGTTTTCTGTTGAGTTTTGTGTTGTGAAGTTTTCAAGTTTTGGGTAAAGATTTGATGGACTATGGAATAAACAGTGGTAAGAGCCTAAGCTTGGGGTGCCCAAGGCACCCTATGGTAATATTCAAGGACAACCAAGAGCCTAAGCTTGGGGATGCCCCGGAAGGCATCCCCTCTTTCATCTTTGTCAATCGGTAAATTTACTTGAGGCTATATTTTTATTCACCACATGATATGTGTTTTGTTTGGAGCGTCTTGTATGATATAAGTCTTTGCTTTTTAGTTTGCCACAATCATCCTTGTTGTACACACCTTTTGAGAGGAACACACATGAATCGTGATTTATTAGAATAGTCTATGTGCTTCACTTATATCTTTTGAACTAGCCAATTTTGCTCTAGTGCTTCACTTATATCTTTTTAGAGCACGGGGGTGGCTTTATTTTATAGAAATTGTTGAACTCTCATGCTTCAATTATATTATTTTGAGAGTCTCTCTAAAAAGCATGGTAATTTGCTTTGGTTATGAATTTAGTCCTAATATGATAGACATCCAAGAGGGATATAATAAAAACTTTCATATAAAGTGCATTGAATACTATGTGAAGTTTGATTCCTTATGATTATTTTGAGATATAAAGATGGTGATATTATAGTCATGCTATGAGTAATTGTGGATTGGTATCAATACTTGTGTTAAAGTTTGTGATTCCCGTAGCATGCACATATGATGAACCGTTATGCGATGAAGTGAGAGCATGATTTACTTATTTATTGTCTTCCTTATGAGTGGCGGTCGGGGACGAGCAATGGTCTTTTCCTACCAATCTATCCCCATAGGAGCATGCGCGTGGTACTTTGTTTCAATAACTAATAGACTTTTTCAATAAGTATGTGAGTTCTTTATGACTAACGTTGAGTCCATGGATTATACACACTCTCACCCTTCCACCATTGCTAGCCTTTCTAGTACCGCGCAATTTTTGGCGGTACCTTACACCCACCATATACCTTCCTCAAAACAGCCATCATACCTACCTATTATGGCATTCCCGTAGCCAATCCAAGATATATTGCCATGCAACTTTCCACCGTTCCGTTTTATTATGACACGCTCCATCATTGTCATATTACTTTGCATGATCGTAAGATAGCTAGCATGATGTTTACATGGCTTGTCCATTTTTTGATGTCATTTGCTACGCTAGATCATTGTACATACCAGTACACCGCCGGAGGCATTCATATATTCATATTTTGTTGTAAGTATCAAGTTGTAATTCTTGAGTTGTAAGTAAATAAAAGTGTGATGATCATCATTATTAGAGCATTGTTCCATGTAAGGAAAGGATGATGGAAGCTATGATTCCCTCATAAGTTGGGATGAGTCTCCAGACTTTAGAAAAAATAAAAGAAGCCAAGAAGCTCACCAATAAAAAAAGAAAAAAAAATAAGAGAAAAGAGAGAATGGGCAATGTTACTATCCTTTTTCCACACTTGTGCTTCAAAGTAGCACCATGATCTTCATGATAGAGAGTCTCCTATGTTGTCACTTTCATATACTAGTGGGAATTTTTCATTATAGAACTTGGCTTGTATATTCCAATGATGGGCTACCTCAATTTTCCCTAGGTCTTCGTGAGCAAGCGAGTTGGATGCACACCCACTTAGTTTCTTTTTGAGCTTTCATAAACTTATAACTCTAGTGCATCTGCTGCATGGCAATCCCTACTCACTCACATTGATATCTATTGATGGGCATCTCCATAGCCCGTTGATACACCTAGTTGATGTGAGACTATCTCCTTCTTTTTGTCTTCTCCACAACCACCATATTCTATTCCATCTATAGTGCTATATCCATGGCTCACGCTCATATATTGCGTGAAAGTTGAAAAAGTTTGAGAACATCAAAAGTATGAAACAATTGCTTGGCTTGTCGTCGGGGTTGTGCATGATTTAATACTTTGTGTGATGAAGATGAGCATAGCCAGACTTTATGATTTTGTAGGGATAACTTTCTTTGGCCATGTTATTTTGAGAAGACATGATTGCTTTATTAGTATGCTTGAAGTATTATTGTTTTTATGTCAATATCAAACTTTTGTTTTAAATCTTACGGATCTGAACATTCATGCCGTAATGAAGAAAATTACATGGACAAATATGTTAGGTAAAATTCCACATCCAAAATTCCGTTTTTATCATTTACCAACTCAAGGACGAGCAGGAATTAAGCTTGGGGATGCTTGATACGTCTCCAATGTATCTATAATTTTTGATTGTTCCATGCTATTATATTATCTGTTTTGGATGTTTTATATATATGCATTAATATGCTATTTTATATTATTTTTGGGACTAACTTGTTAACCTAGAGCCCGGTGCCAGTTTCTGTTTTTTCCTTGTTTTTGAGTTTCGCAGAAAAGGAATACCAAATGGAGTCGAAACGGAATGAAACTTCATGATGATTTTTCTTGGGCCAGAAGACACCTAGGTGACTTGGATTTCAAGTCAGAAGAGCCACAAGGAGGCATCAAGGGTGGAGGGCGCGCCCTAGGGGGGGGCTACCTTGTGGGCCCCTCGGTGACTCCCTGACCTAGCTCTTCGTCCTATATATTCACATATATTCCAAAACCCTTAGGAGAGTCCAGGAAAATACTTATCTGCCGCTGCAACCTTCTGTTCCTGTGAGATCCCATCTTGGGGCCTTTTCCGGCATCCTACCGGAGGGGGTTTCGGTCATGGAGGGCATATAAATCAACTCTATTTCCCTTCCCATGAAGCGTTAGTAGTTTACCACAGACCTACAGGTCCATAGCTAGTAGCTAGATAGCTTCTCTCTCTCTCTCTCTCTCTCTCTCTCTCTCTCTCTCTCTTTCTTTGATTCTCAATACCATGTTCTCCTTGATGTTCTTGGAGATCTATCCAATGTAATCTTCTTTTGCGGTGTTTTTGTCCATATCCGATGAATTGTGAATTTATGATCAGCTTATCTATGAATATTATTTGAATCTTCTTTGAATTCTTATATGCATGATTTAATATCTTTGTATTTCTCTTTGAACTACCAGTTTGGTTTGGCCAACTAGATTGGTTTTTCTTGCAATGGGAGAGGTGCTTAGCTTTGGGTTCAATCTTGCATGATTTCACCAGTGACAAAGCAGGGAGCGAGACACGTATTGAATTGTTGCCATCAAGGATAAAAAGATGGGGTTTTCATCATATTGCTTGAGTTTATTCCTTTACATCATGTCATCTTAGTTAAGGCGTTACTCCATTCTTTATGAACTTAATACTCTAGATGCATGCTGGATAACGGTCGATGTGTGGAGTAATAGTAGTAGATGCAGGAAGGAGTTGGTTTACTTGACACGGACGTGATGCTTATATGCATAATCATTGCCTTGGATATCGTCATAAGTTTGCACTTTTCTATCAATTGCTTGATAGTAATTTGTTCACCCACCGTATTATTGGCCTTCATGAGAGAAGCATCTAATGAAACCTATGGCTCCCCGGTCTATTTTCCATCATACTTGTTTCCGATCTACTATTTTGCAATCTTTTAGTTTCAGATCCATAAACCACAAAAACCAAAAACATATCTAGTTATCTTTTGTTTAGTTTATCTATCTCTATCATATCTCACCTTTGCAAGTGAACGTGAAGGGATTGACAACCCCTTTATTGCGTTGGGTGCAAGTGTTTGATTGTTTGTGTGGGTGCATCTATTGGGGACTTGCGTGTTTCTCCTATTGGATTGATACCTTGGTTCTTATCTAAGGGGAATAATTATCTCTACTGTGCTGCATCGCCCTTTCCCCTTCAAGGGAAAAACCAATGCAAGCTCAAGAAGTAGCAAAGAGAAATGTCAGAAAACGAGGGCGCGGCGTGGAAAGCCGAAGGAAAACACATAACATCTTCTGTTGATTGTTACCACTGACGAACTTCTTCTCAGGAAAAGTGCACCCACTCCACAAGCTCCATACTCACCTCCACTTGAACAAGCACAACAATTTGCTGCTGCCGCTGTGGAAGTTATTATCCCTGGACCCAGCACCCATGAACATAAACTCGATGACTCTGTTGTATTCCTGGAAACACAAGTCGAAAGAAATGTTCCACCTGAACAACATGCTCCAAAAGAAGAAATAGATGAGGAAATTGAAGTGGAGAAAGCCGTTCCGTCCCCATAGAGGAACGGGCCCAAAATGCCCTTGAAGCATATCATGGAGGAGAAAGACAAAGTTGAGGGCGAGTCTAGTGCTGCCCAAAAAAGTACTACACCCTAGTTCCATCCTCAGATGAAGCTGCTCAGATGGATGTTGACTCCGCTCCTTGTCCCGATGATAATATCATGGGAGAGGAAGAAAAGATAGAAGATGAGTCGATGGCTTAAGAACAAGTTGTTGTCCCACCAGTTGCCCCATCGGCCCAAGTGCCACCAAGTGCTAAAGAAAAGGCCCTAGTGCCCCTTGTAACTGAAGAGAAAGAAGAAAAGGCCCTAGAGACAAAATAAAATCATTCTAAAGAAGCTAAGAAAATGGCCAAGAAGGCCAATAAGATTGTTCATTCTAACGACAGAAATGGTGCTAGCAAGGGTGTTGGGTCTTCTAGTTCTTCGAAGCTATCATCAAAAAGTAAATCAAATAAATTGGTGCCACCTCTCAAGCCCATCGATGAGAATCTCATCGCATCTGATGATGTTTGGTCTGCTCAAGAATTGGATAAATAAGTTCTTCCTAATCCTTCGGAAACTTTCCATCATTCCCTAAAGAGACTGGCCCAAATGGACCGGGGTTCAATGAAGGTATTCACATATCCAAGCTTGCGTTCTTCGGGAAGAGCCCATATGAAGAAGAAAGGACTTCATTGTCTCCAATATTCTAGACCATGGAATAAGAAGTTTATTATGCACGGATTTTTTTTCTTCAAGCATAAATTTTGTGATTTCACTGGACTTGAACAACTGTCTTGCTTCCACCGAATCATTGATCAGTTTGACCAGTTGCACTTGAAGAGATTCATTTGATTCAACCATGGATGGACACAGAGAAATTATTCTGCAATTCTATGCCACTCACTATATCTCTGATAATATTTTGACTACAGTACTTGGGTATTTGAATGGATGACATAAAATGAAAAGATCACATGTCTTCTAATTCATTGCCTTGCTCCACTTTCCTCATTTTGAGTTTGATGAATCTCATGACTACAAGCTGCATTTCTAGGAAGTTATTGAAGCACAACTGCATTTGCTAATGGATCCCAACAAAGTGGGAGATACTTCCATTAAGGAGTCAAGCCCAAAGAACTTGACTTATGACACCATGGTCTTATTTCACGTTATGTGCAATTCCCTCACTCCAGTCAACATGCTCAATAGAATTGAAAGGCTGCTTAGAAATGTACTTCAAGCTATGTCCATCAAAACTCGCTTTGATCATAAGATCAATTTCTTTGAAACTTGGCAAGCGCAGATGAATCTCCTCGAGTCTTGAAACCATATGCTCCATGGATTTAGTATGCTATTGAATAGATTACTGGAAAGAGATACCTTTGCCCGCATAACTCGAAGGTTTACATTCCTCCTATCTGCGATACTCTTTGGATTATCAAGGATAATGGCAAAGAAAAAATTCCTGCCATTCTTGAAGGAAATGCCTCAACTCATGCACCAAAGGTTAAGAAAGTTTTAGTCGAAATACCTAAAGATGAAAATCCTTCGTTGTATGAAATTTTTCTTCGATTTCAACAAGCTCTAAAAAAGCACATCAAGTTGGATAGGAAATAGAAAGTTAATTTGGCAATTTAAATCCATCTTCTGCATAACACTGCTCGTTAAGCTCTGCTGTTGGTCAAGGAAGAGAAGAACCGCTCCAGGACTCTTCTTCAGAAGCACTACACAAGAGATCAACTTCGTGCAAAGGGCATCAAAGAAGATCATGATTATCTGGATATGTTTGAAGGTCCCATTCAATGCATGAAAACTCCAGTGTTGCCATAGAGATCTTCTTCAACTAATATGTTGTTCCTCGAATGAATGATGTTGTCAATGAGCTGAAGCCACCTCTGTCAACCAACCTGGAGATCCAAGCACTGAAGGAAAATCATCACGCTCCGCTCCCGAAGCTCAAGCTAGAAGCTCAGCTGCTACTCCTATAGGCTCTACTTCCCCAAACGGTTCTTCTTCTGCTACTTCTTCAGACGAGTAGTTCTTCGTGTGAATCTTGTTCCTTTTTTTCCACTTGTTAACAAAAAAGGGGGAGATGTACATCGAGAGGTTAGATGTGCGGTTCATTTTCTAGGGGATGGGTTTTTCTTTCGCCATTTGCTTTCTCGAAACATTTGGTTTTTAAGTTGTATCATTGAACTATTTCTGTTTGCTGGTCATTAAACCTAAAGTACCGCATGTGGTACTAGTGAACTACTCGGCATCTAATGTTAATAACCCCCTACAATGCTACTGATATCCTATCTTATTTTTTGCAGGTGAAAACTTCATCGGAGTTCATGATTCTCTGAACTATTTCAATACTATTTTCTCTCCTAAGTTATCCCTTGACTATCTAACTTGCAGGAGAAAATCCCTTAGATATGGATCTAAAACTGTGCGAATTTCTAAAACAAACGTCACCCAGTATCTTTGTGACAAATCATTTCAAAGTCTTCATATTATTATATCAAATATTTTCAAATGCTTTGTCTTGCAGGATTCATTTCCATCAGAATTCACTGAGTGCATTGATCGATTTTCTTCAATTGAGTCATATATTTCTCAATGACACTAATTTTTGAAGATCTATGATGTCTACTACACAACCTTCTTATTGTAGACGTTGTTGGGCCTCCAAGTGCAGAGGTTTGTAGGATAGTAGAAAATTTCCCTCAAGTGGATGTCCTAAGGTTTATCAATCTGTGGGAGGCGTAGAATGAAGATAGTCTCTCTCAAACAACCCTGCAACCAAATAACAAAGAGTCTCTTGTGTCCCCAACACACCCAATACAATGGTAAATTGCATAGGTGCACTAGTTTGGCGAAGAGATGGTGATACAAGTGCAATATGGATGATAGATATAGGTTTTTGTAATCTTAAAATATAAAAACAGCAAGGTAACAAGTGGTAAAAATGAGCGTAAATGGTATTGCAATGCTAGGAAACAAGGCCTAGGGTTCATACTTTCACTAGTGCAAGTTCTCTCAATAATAATAACATAATTAGATCATATAACAATCCCTCAACATGCAACAAAGAGTCACTCCAAAGTCACTAATAGCGGAGAACAAACGAAGATATTATTGTAGGGTATGAAACCACCTCAAAGTTATCCTTTCCGTTCGATCTATCATAGATTTCGTACTAGAGTAACACCTTAAGACACAAATCAACCAAAACCCTAATGTCACCTAGTACTCCAATGTCACCTAAAGTATCTGTGGGTATGATTATACGATATGCATCACACAATCTCAGATTCATCAATTCAACCAACACAAAGAACTTCAAAGAGTGCCCCAAAGTTTCTACCGGAGAGTCAAGACGAAAATGTGTGCCAACCCCTATGCATAAGTTCACAAGGTCACTGAACCCGCAAGTTGATCACCAAAACATACATCAAGTAGATCACGTGAATATCCCATTGTCACCACAGATAAGCACATGCAAGACCTACATCAAGTGTTCTCAAATCCTTAAAGACTCAATCCAATAAGATAACTTCAAAGGGAAAACTCAATCAATTACAAGATTAGAGGGGGAGAAACATCATAAGATCCAACTATAAAAGCAAAGCTCGCGGTACATCAAGATCGTGCCGAATCAAGAACACGACAGAGAGAGAGAGAGAGAGATAGATCAAACAGATAGATACTGGTACATACCCTCAGCCCCGAGGGTGAACTACTCCCTCCTTTTCATGGAGAGCGCCGGGATGATGAAGATGGCCACCGGTGATGGATCCCCCCTCCGGCAGGGTGCCGGAACAGGGCCCCGATTAGTTTTTGGTGGCTATAGAGGCTTGCAATGGTGGACTCCCGATCTAGGTTATTTTCTGGAGGTTTCTGTATTTATAGGAATTTTTGGCGTAGGTCTCAAGTCTGGGGGGTCTCCGAGTCATCCACGAGATAGGGGCCCACGCCCAGGGGGGTAGAGCGCGCCCCCACCCTCGTGGATGGCTCGGGACTCTTCTGGCCCAACTCTTTTACTCCGGTGGCTTCTTTTGGTCCATAATAAATCATCAAAAATTGGCATGTCAATTGGACTCCGTTTGGTATTCCTTTTCTGTAAAACTCAAAAACAAGGAAAAAACAGAAACTGGCACTAGGCTCTAGGTTAATAGGTTAGTCCCAAAAATCATATAAAATAGCATATAAATGCATATAAAACATCCTAGATGGATAATATAATAGCATGGAACAATCAAAAATTATAGATACGTTGGAGACGTATCAAGCATCCCCAAGCTTAATTCCTGCTCGCCCTCGAGTAGGTAAATGATAAAAACTGAATTTTTCATGTGGAATGCTACCTAACATATTTATCAATGTAATCTTCTCTATTGTGGCAAGAATATTCAGATCCATAAGATTCAAAACAAAAGTTTAATATTGACATACAAATAATAATACTTCAAACATACTAACAAAGCAATCATGTCTTCTCAAAATAACATGGCCAAAGAAAGTTATACCTACAAAATCATATAGTCTGGCTATGCTCTATCTTCATCACACAAAATATTTAAATCATGCACAACCCCGGTTTCAGCCAAGCAATTGTTTCATACTTTAGTATTTTCAAACTTTTTCAATCTTCACGCAATACATGAGCGTGAGCCATGGACATAGCACTATAGGTGGAATAGAATGGTGGTTGTGGAGAAGACAAAAAGGAGAAGATAGTCTCACATCAACTAGGCGTATCAACGGGCTATGGAGATGCCCATCAATAGATATCAATGTGAGTGAGTAGGGACTGCCATGCAACGGATGCACTAGAGCTATAAGTGTATGAAAGCTCAAAAAGAAACTAAGTGGGTGTGCATCCAACTTGCTTGCTCATGAAGACCTAGGGCAATTTAAGGAAGCCCATCATTGGAATATACAAGCCAAGTTCTATAACGAAAAATTCCCACTAGTATATGAAAGTGACAACATAGAAGACTCTCTATCATGAAGATCATGGTGCTACTTTGAAGCACAAGTGTGGTAAAAGGATAGTAGCATTGCCCCTTCTCTCTTTTTCTCTCTTTTTTATTTTTTTATTTGGGCCTTTTCTCTTTTTTTATCGCCTCTTTTTTTCACTTTTTTTCATACGGAGTCTCATCCCGACTTGTGGGGGAATCATAGTCTCCATCATCCTTTCCTCACACGGGACAATGCTCTAATAATGATGACCATCACACTTTTATTTACTTACAACTCAAGAATTACAATTCGACACTTAGAACAAAATATGACTCTATATGAATGCCTCCGGCGGTGTACCGGGATGTGCAATGAATCAAGAGTGACATGTATGAAAGAATTATGAACGGTGGCTTTGCCACAAATACGATGTCAACTACATGATCATGCAAAGCAATATGACAATAATGATGCATGTCATAATAAACGGAACGGTGGAATGTTGCATGGCAATATATCTCAGAATGGCTATGGAAATGCCATAATAGGTAGGTATGGTGGCTGTTTTGAGGAAGGTATATGGTGGGTGTATGGTACCGGCGAAAATTGCACGACACAAGAGAGGCTAGCAATGGTGGAGAGGTGAGAGTGCGTATAATCCATGGACTCAACATTAGTCATAAAGAACTCACATACTTATTGCAAAAAATCTATTAGTTATCAAAACAAAGTACTACACGCATGCTCCTAGGGGAAGGGTTGGTAGGAGTTAACCATCGCACGATCCCGACCTCCACTCATAAGGAAGACAATCAATAAATAAATCATGCTCCAAGTTCATCACATAACGGTTCACCATACGTGCATGCTACGGGAATCACAAACTTTAACACAAGTATCTCTCAAATTCACAACTACTCCACTAGAATGACTCTAATATCACCATCTTCATATCTCAAAACAATCATAAGGAATCAAACTTCTCTTAGTATTCAATGCACTTTATATGAAAGTTTTCATTATATCCCTCTTGGATGCCCACCATACTAGGACTAAATTTATAACCAAAGAAGATTACCATGATGTTCTAAAACTCTCAAAATAATATAAGTGAAGCATGAGAGTTCATCAATTTCTTCAAAATAAAACCACCGCCGTTCTCTAAAAGGATATAAGTGAAGCACTAGAGCAAATGGCAAACTACTCCGAAAGATATAAGTGAAGATCAATGAGTAGTCGAATAATTATGCAACTATGTGAAGACTCTCTAACATTTAAGAATTTCAGATCTTGGGATATTATTCAAACAGCAAGCAAAACAAAATAAAACAAAATGACGCTCCAAGAAAAACACATATCATGTGGTGAATAAAAATATAGCTCCAAGTAAAGTTACCGATGAACGAAGACGAAAGAGGGGATGCCATCCGAGGCATCCCCAAGCTTAGGCTCTTGGTTGTCCTCAAATATTACCTTGGGGTGCCTTGGGCATCCCCAATCTTAGGCTCTTGCCACTCCTTATTCCATAGTCCATCGAATCTTTACCCAATACTTGAAAACTTCACAACACAAAACTTAACAGAAAACTCGTAAGCTCCGTTACTATAAGAAAATAAATCACCACTTAGGTATTGTTATGAACTCATTCTAAATTCATATTGGTGTAATATCTACTGTATTCCAACTTCTCTATGGTTCATACCCTCCGATATTACTCATAGATTCATCAAAATAAGAAAACAACACATAGAAAACAGAATCTGTCAGAATTAGAACAGTCTGTAGTAATCTGTAACTCTCGAATACTTCTGTAACTCCAAAAATCCTACAAAATTAGGAAAACCTGAGAAATTTGTGTACCAATCCAGATCAAAAGGAATAAGATCAAAATCATGTTTCTGTGAATTATCAAAACTAATTTACAGGGCGCAAAAGTTTCTGATTTTCAGCAGGATCAACACAACTATCACCGTAAGGTATCCTAAAGGTCTTACTTGGAACTTTATTGAAAGAAAAGCTATAAAACATGATTACTACAGTATCATAATCATGTGGACACACAAAAACAGTAACGGTAAATATTGGGTTGTCTCCCAACAAGCGATTTTCTTTAATGCCTTTCTAGCTAGGCATGATGATGACAATGATGCTCACATAAAAAATAAGAATTGAAACATAAACAGAGCATCATAAAGAATATGACTAACACATTTAAGTCTAACCCACTTCCTATGCATAGGAATTTTGTGAGCAAACGACTCATGGGAACAATAATGAACTAGCATAGGTAGGCAAAACAAGCATAACTTTAAAACTTTAAACACATAGAGCGGAAACTTGATATTATCGCAATTCCTACAAGCATATATTCCTCCCTCATAATAATTTTCAGTAGCATAATGAATGAATTCAACAATATAACCATCACATAAAGCATTATTTTCATGATCTACAAGCATAGAAAGTTTACTACTGTCCACATATGCAAAATTCTTTTCATTCGGAATAGTGGGAGTATCATAAGAAACTCGAATACTATAAATTGTTTCCACATTAAAAGAGTAATGTTCAAAAAAAGGGTAATCATAATCATGACAAGTTTTATAAATATAATCATCACTACTTTTTATAGCATAAGTGTGATCACAATAATCATCATAAGTAGCAACTTTTTTCTCATCATAATCAATTGAAACCTCTTCCAAGATAGGGGAATCATCACTAAATAAAGTCATGACCTCTACAAATCCACTTTCATAATTGTCACAATAAGATTCAACACCCTCCAAAATAGTGGGATCATTACTTCCTAAAGTTGACACTCTTCCAAACCCACTTTCATCAGTATAATCATCATAAATAGGAGCCATGCTATCATCATAATAAATTTGCATATCAAAACTTGGGAGGTTAAAAATATCATCTTCATAAAACATAGCATCCCCAAGCTTGGGACAAACATCAATTGCAGCAAATAAGTTTGGGCCTTTTCATATCATAAGCATAATCACTCTCATCATTAATTGTATGGATAGCACCAATAGTATAGCAATTATCATCATCACAATGAGTAATAGGAGCAACATCATTTGGGAGGGATACCTTTTTACCTTTGCTTCTTCGTCTTTTCTTTTTCTTCTTCACATTATGTGTGGGTTTAATCCTCTTTTTGGAGCTCCTTATTAATGAGATTGGTTGAATAGAAGGCTCCTCCTCGTTACCTGATTCATCATAAGAAATAATAGGAGGATATTGGGAAGTCTCTTCCCTTTCATTAGTATTCTCTTCATATTCTATTTGTTTTATTGTCTTTATGTATTTGGCAATATAAGGATTTTCAATGCAATTCACCCCACAATACATATAAATTTCCTCTAGATCAAAATCAAGAACTTTATCAAGGGAAAATTCTAGAATATCCTTAGTTATACGTTTCATTTCTTCATAACCCAGAAGCAAACTAAGTTCATTATGATGCGCAAGGGAAATCAAGTCATCACAATCTTTGGACACAATTTGATCATGAAACTATTTGCATTGGATATTTAAATGGCCACGTTCACTACAAAGTTCACAAGGATGGCTAAGAAAATTTAAATTTTCAGCACAAACATCTAGCCTTTCTTGCAACCATTTAGTTTATAAATACTTATGCCTCTTGCAAAATCTATCTTCCCTATTTGGTGTGTACTTGCAAATTCTATGCACTCCACAAAAGTTGACATGCTTATAAGAGACATTTTCATCATGACTAGTGCAATCATCATTAGTACTATGGATATTCAAAGAGTTCATACTAACAACATTTCAATAATGCTCATCATTCAAAGATTTAGTGCCAAACATTTTATAGATTTCTTCTTCTATCACTTGAGCACAATTTTCCTTTCCATCATTTTCACGAAAGATATTAAAAAGATGAAGCATATGAGGCACCCTCAATTCCATTTTTTAAATTTTCTTTGAAGACTAAACTGGTGATAAAACAAGAAACAAAAAGATTCAATTGCAAGATCTAAAGATATACCTTCAAGCACTCACCTCCCCGGCAACGGCGCCAGAAATTAGCTTGATGTCTACTACACAACCTTCTTCTTGTAGACGTTGTTGGGCCTCCAAGTGCAGAGGTCTGTAGGACAGTAGCAAATTTCCCTCAAGTGAATGACCTAAGGTTTATCAATCCGTGGGAGGCGTAGGATGAAGATGGTCTCTCTCAAACAACCCTGCAATCAAATAACAAAGAGTCTCTTGTGTCCCCAACACACCCAATACAATGGTAAATTGTATAGGTGCACTAGTTTGGCAAAGAGATGGTGATGCAAGTGCAATATGGATGATAGATATAGGTTTTTATAATCTTAAAATATAAAAACAGCAAGGTAACAAGTGGTAAAAGTGAGCGTAAACGGTATTGCAATGCTAGGAAACAAGGCCTAGGGTTCATACTTTCACTAGTGCAAGTTCTCTCAACAATAATAACATAATTAGATCATATAACAATCCCTCAACATGCAACAAAGAGTCACTCCAAAGTCACTAATAGCGGAGAACAAACGAAGAGATTATTGTAGGGTACGAAACCACCTCAAAGTTATCCTTTTCGTTCTATCTATCATAGAGTTCGTACTAGAATAACACCTTAAGACACAAATCAACCAAAACCCTAATGTTACCTAGTACTCCAATGCCACCTCAAGTATCCGTGGGTATGATTATACGATATGCATCACACAATCTCAGATTCATCTATTCAACCAACACAAAGAACTTCAAAGAGTGCCCCAAAGTTTCTACCGGAGAGTCAAGACGAAAACGTGTGCTAACCCCTATGCATAAGTTCACAAGGTCACTGAACCCGCAAGTTGATCACCAAAACATACATCAAGTAGATCACATGAATATCCCATTGTCACCACAGATAAGAACATGCAAGACATACATCAAGTGTTCTCAAATCCTTAAAGACTCAATCCGATAAGATAACTTCAAAGGGAAAACTCAATCCATTACAAGAGTAGAGGGGGAGAAACATCATAAGATCCAACTATAATATCAAAGCTCGCGGTACATCAAGATCGTGCCAAATCAAGAACACGAGAGAGAGAGAGAGAGAGAGAGATCAAACACATAGCTACTGATATCATAACACTAATCTTCTACACATTATCAGTTACCATGTATCTACTGTTTGATGTTTTATATTTTGTCAACAGTCATCCAAAAGGGGGGGGGGAGATTGTTGGTGCAATTCCTTGCCCCCTATGTTTTGGAGATTGTTGTCAAAAACAATAAGGGATGATTTATTTGCTAGTGCACACATAGAGAAATGGTCCCTAAACTAGCGAAAAGAATGTTGTATTCTTTCATGAAGTTCGAGGAACTATAACGAGAATTATCTGTGTTACAGAGAAGAGAGAGATACTTTTCAAGAAGAAACTACATTGAGAAGATTGCGAAGAACATGACCCCTTAAAATTATATTGCAACACAAAGCAATTTTATTCAGTGTGTTTGAAGAAGAATGACTGCAGTCGAGAAGTTTGAAGGCGAAGCAAAGACATAGTATTTGTTTCGTTGTTCTTCTTTCTCTTGTTTGAGTCATAGGATGATCGTACTATTAAGAGGTGTATAATTTTTTGGAACTTAGTTCTATTGTGATTCTTAAATGAAACCTATGCAAGACTAAGCGAAATCTCTTTGTGAACCAAATGTTTACTTGCCAGCCAGAGACGATGTTCTTCTGAGCTGCGACAGATATCTTTCAAACCAAGGAGTTAGCATTACTTGTTCCTCAAGTAATGTTACTGTTGTGTTGAAAATACAACCATTAGAAACATGTCGGTTGGCCATTGGTTGGGCTTCATGTCCTAAATGGTTATTTCCGATCAGGGAAGGCCGCGGCTATAAATAGCCACCTCGCTCCAATGTTTTTTGTTGGTACTCTGCTTAAGATTATGAGAAGATTGATTGAGCACCCCTCTCGAGATATTTGAGTTTAAGATCCACTTAGATAAAAATCAAGAGTCGAAACTTAGATAGTGATTGAGCATCACAATAGATATGAGTTGACAGTTATTGTACCTATCACTCTTGAGAGCTACACACTCTCTAGACGGGTAGGTGTTGGCTTGAGTGTCAGAGACTAATTGTCTTCACCAAGCAAAGTCTTCAACAACCAAGAGTAATTATGGTCCGCGAAGAAGTCTATCGAAGGTTGGAGATCACCGATAAGCATCTAGATCTACCTTGAGTGAATTCAACCAAAGTCTGATCAGCTCCGTGTTGAAGGAGGATAGGACGGACAGAGGTTTGATCCCGTGTTCAGTTACAAGTCCCTCCAATTAGATGTAGCTCTTTTGCAGAAGAGTTTACTGGTCTACCAAATTAACTGTCACCATCGAGGACCACCGGTTCACTTTACTCTAGTGCAATACTTTCAGTAGTTTATCTTTAGCGCTCTGTGATCCAGTTGTTATTCCTGATCATCTATCTATCCTCATTTACTTTATGTGATATGTCAGTATTGCCTAGTATACTTCGGTGTGCTATGCTTATTGTTGCATTCTTGTATGTTCACCTGCTAGTTGTCTAGTGTTTCTTTGTTTCTCGACTAGGTTGAGTTCTGCCAAACTTCTCTCAGTTTATAACATGTATTCTATAGCTTGTTTTCATTCATAGTTTTTCCCTACATGCACTTCATACTGCTTCCTATTCTGTGCTACTATTATCATCGCAAAAATTGTGTGCTACTACACCCAAAAGATTATCAAAAACTTTCATTGAAAGTTTTTCTTGATCCTTCTCATTCAAACAAACCTTCTTGTGTGAGTCCCTATCTGTTTTCCTACAGTATTTGTCCTCGTATATTACTTCTGTTGTATTCATTGGTTTGGATTTAAAGTTCCAAAAGAAATTTCAAATCTCCCATCCAACCACCTCTAGTCGATATACTCTCGATCCTAACAGTTATCCCTGCCGCATGGCAGAAAATCCCCTCACATCCCCACGACAGTGTTAATTATGCACGCAAATCGAGGGGGGCTCTGTTAAACCTATGTGGGGATCGAGCGCACGCCTGTTGTTGATGGGATGTGGCGCGGGTCGGCCCTTAGCCCACTCTCGCATGTCATGTTAACTGTAGGTCCATGCCTGACACGTAGTCTGGTAAGACTAGGTGATGAGACCAATTTGGTCTGACAGAACTAGACAAGACGACCTTTGGAGGCACAACGCGGGAATTCCTCCCATGAAGAGCTGGCTGCGCGGGGATGTGCAGGTTGATCATGTCCTTCGACAATTCAATACCAGGTGGTTTAGGGCCCTTTTTTGCTGGATTTTTGGGCTTCTAGAATAAGTTGTCCCCTACCCAGCTTATTCTAGAAGTACAACCAATTTTTCTTTTAGAAGCAGCTTCTAGAATAAGCTGGGTAGGAGGCAACTTATTCTAGAGCCACCAAAAGAACTGTCCCTTACACCTCTTTGGAGGCAGCTCGGCAATTAGAGGCCAACTGCACATACATGTTGTTAGGGAAGCTTCTATGAACTGGCGATCGAAGGTGATGTGTAGCTCAGAGATGATCGATGCCTGACCAATACTTGAAGATAGGTTCAGGGGCTACTAACGGTGTCCCGTCCTAGGGGTCACTCACCATGCCAGTTCTCGGCTTGGTGGGCTGGTCTGAGGACCCTTGGTCGATCCGTGCTGAGCCACATGGGGCGGCCCGTGACACATTATACAAAGACTCCGGAAGATTTGACATTCAAGATGGAGATACTTGAGCCATGGAGGACTCTACCTCCACTGATATAGCCGATTAGGATCTGTAACCCTAGGAGTAGCCTAGGACCCCCGGTATATTATACAAGACGGGGGTTGGGCTTGTCGGTAGTATACCTATAGTCCCTTGGTAGCATACATATAGTCCCTTGGTATTCACATGTACTTTGTACATCTTCTCTCGCAATATACACAAGCAGAAGTAGGATATTATCTTGACGTGAGATCCCAAACCCGAGTAAATCCTTGCCTCATGTTGCCATCCAGCCCAACCGCCTAGCCGGTAATACCCTACCGAATGATCTACTGAATTTAGCTCCGACAGTGTGATGGACAAGGTGGTCATCGACGATGACAGTGGCCGACGACGGTGATTTGGGAACTAGGGATTTGGCAAGAGGGCGTGGAGAGAAGCTAGTCTAGTTTGACTGCACCGTGTCATGGTTTTGATCTCTACCATCTATGCACCCTCCTCCTTCTCCAAGAAAGAAAGTTAGGGTTTGTGCCTCTCGCCGGCGCCGGCGCAGGCCCGCCTCGTCTCCGGTGGCCCTAGGGCCACCGAGGTGCGGTGGATCCTGGCAAGGGCCGGCGGGAGAGCTCCGTTTTTAGTCTCTCTTTTTTCAATCTTGTTAGGCGAGACGGTGGTGGCTCCCTGAAGATGGAATAAAGGTCTCCCCGCCTAGCCACCGTTCCGGCGATGCGTCTAGTATCATTGGTGGGCGTGTGAGGTGTGTCTCCGGCAGATCTATCTTTGGTGGATTTGCTCGGATCTCGTCGTTGCTCGTCTACGTTCGTGTGTCTTCGGTTTGGATCCTTCCGATCTACGTTATTTTTCATCGGCGGCGGTTGCTGTTCTGAGGTGCTGGTCCTATGGGGCCTTAGCACGACGACTTGCCGACTGTCTAGTACAACAAGTTGTGCCCGGCTCCGGCGATGGAGGGGCGATGACGGCGGCGCGTCTTCGGCTCGCTTCGGTGCTTGTAGTCGGCTAGGTGGTTTATGGATCTGGATGTAATTTTTATTTCTGGTGTTCGTTGTACTGCCACGATTAAAGATGAATAGATTGGAAGTTTTCCAAAAAATTAAATTGTTTTTGTAATATATAATTCACTAATTTAATTCAGTAGCATTATTATATTCATGTGATAATGTTTATTATACAAAGCTATGAAAAATATGGGATAAGACATGTAATAATAATAACATATCTAATCTGTACGTATGATGTGACTTTACCTACTGCGCGGGCCGCGGCGGCCTAGCGCAGGCCGCCGCACTGCCCGGACAGAATATTTAATTGCCGGCGTGACCGCGTTTGGAGGACTCAGCCCCTCCCCTTATACAATTCGAAAAAAGAGCACCCGCTGGTGCACAGTGCTCCCCGCGGTGCTTCGCAGGAACAGGCGTCTTGGCGTCTCCCCGCCGACGCACCTGATTCTATTTCCTTCCAATCGCTGCCAATCCTACACGGCTCCTCTTCCTTGAACAAGGTGGCAGAGGCGCTGGGCATTCATCGGTGGCGGCCGCCGCGGGATACACGGACGCCTGGAGAACGAGGTACGTGCCCGTCCCCTCTGAGCAAGACCATCTCCGGCTTGAGGCTGCGGTGCGCCAAGTCGTGCAGGTGCTCTGAAGCTAGCGACAGCTCGGCGTCGGCGCGGAACCTGCCTACTGCGACGAGCAGGCGGCCGCCGGGGCGGCGAGTGTAGGTGGTTCCCCGGCAAAAAGAAGGAAGGGAGGCGGCCGCCGGGGCGGCGAGTGTAGGCGATTCCCCGGAAAAGAAGAAGGATGAGCAGGCTGCCGCCGCGGTTCCCAGGCAAAAACAGAAGGACGAGCAGGCGGCCTCCGGGGCGGCGAATGTGGGAGGTTCTCGGGCAAAAGAAGGAGGAGCAGGCGGCCTCCGCGGCTCCGGGCCCGGGGCGGCGAGTGCAGATCACCCTGGGGTCCGGCGTGGAGGCGCGCGTAGAGGGTGGGCACGGGTGGGTGGTCGAGCGAGGAGAGGACGCCGTAGAGTGGCCGTGGCCAGGTGCGTCCTGTGCGGGGAGGAGGACGACGAGTACGGTCGCGGCCGGCGGCCGCGATGGACGGCCGGGGGTGTGGGGAAACGTCAGAGAAGAGAAGGGATGGTGGGGCGGGCTCAAAGTGCGTCCATTGGCGGACGAGGAGAGTGTGGTGCTTCCACGGAGGAGATTTTTTTTCCAGACTGCCATTTGAGCGGTGGCTATCGTCGCCGTGGTGGTGGTAGAGCAGGGGGGGAGTGGGGAGGGGAGGGACGATAGAGCGGAAGAGGCGGCGAAGAGGTGGGCGAGAAGGGACAGCAGGGAGGGTGGTGGAGACGGCGTCTCCATGGGAGGCGACGGAGGAATCTGGTTTGATTGATGGAGGCGGAACCGGCGGGTCCTCTGGCGGCCGGCGCCATGCCTCCATTAACCTCCTCGCCGTGCTCAGCTCGCGACAATCACCCCGCCCCTGCACTCTGCTGTATGCAGACTTGCAGAGCATATCAAAATCTGCATACAAAATGAGAAAATAGGCCGACTAGTTACTTCAAATGCGATACAAGTTCATTCAGATCTTAGCAGCTCTGTTTTCGTTATATCATTTCGAAATCCCAATATTAAATTATCCGCATATATTTCATTGCTGTTAATGGCAGATGGACACTGAGGTCTATTCAGTATATGATGTGCCGATCACACAGCTGCTCAATGTACCCCGAGACGAAAGTAATATTGAGGAATGTTGGGAAGGTAGTACGATGCTAGTTTATTCTTCTCTGAACATAGATCAACTATATCTGTGGCTTGGACTTTGGAATCAATTGATGAAGCTTTTCTTGCAGCTCCACTCGGTCCTCCTACTTACATGATGGAGGCCAACTTGACTCGTGACGCCGCGCCAGCCACCACGCTGCCGGAGAGCGGTTGTACGCGCAAGAGAGGTCCTCGAAAGAGAAGAATACCATTATGCACCGACAAAAGTTGGTTCTTGGGTAACCATTTTGGGGTAAGACCGTAAGAGTCATGCTTAATTGCTTATATATTCCCAGGTTGAAATCGCACAAATTATCTAGCGTTCTCTTTATATTGTCCACCCATAAAGATGAGCTTGGAACTTCTTCCGTAATTAATCCATCAATGGACAGCAACCAAAGAATTCTATGTCGTTGGTTGTTTGAACAGGGCGACGGCAAAAACCGTGGACTACGAACCAACAACGAGCATTGGACGCCCGAAGAGGTGACTGCACTAGTGGATGGTGTTGAAGATCTTGGTGTTGGAAGATGGTCTGCTCTGAAGAAGAAATGGTTTTCGACCTCAGTCCGAACTGCGGTGAATCTTAAGGTAAAGTGGTAGTGTGATAAATTCTGAGATGTTGCTTGGCTTGGGACCTTGTAAATCACACTCTATGTGCCCATCTTCTATTTGTCTACACTTTCCATTGCAAAAGATCATTAGTTTATCCTTAATAAAAGAGATAGTTAAATTGATTTTATGTTTGGTACATTTTTCTCGTGTTACCTTGTCTTGTCGGCACCCCATCCTCTAATTCTTTCTCCTAGTTCCTTTGCTAATACCAATCTATCTTTTTGTTTAACTTTTCAGGATAAATGGAGAAATTTGCTGAGATCATACACGGTGAGACTTGCCGTTGAAAAAAGTGCTATTCCATAAACTCTTGAACCAATTGTGGAGCATCACTGATTTTTATTTCTTGCATTTCTTAATTGCAGGGAAATGCAGAAAGAGGATGCTATCTGCAACTAGATCATAGCTTGATCCAACGGATCCAGAAGGTAGCGGCCGAGAACCCATATCTAAGCTGAAGCTGCAGTGCTGCACCTTGGAATGGTGCTAGAGCCAATATTTAGGACTTTTGGTGTACAGAGCAGTAGCTAGACTGAACCATCTGCATGGAGCAGCTTGTTTGCATCTCCTGCCTAAGTGCTATGTAAAGCACTCGCTTACTAATGAAGACAAGTAGTTAAGCTAATACAGTATTATTTGAAGATGTTACGTTTTAGCAGTGCCTAAATACATAATAATATGTGTGGCCACCTTCCCAGTCTTCTGGATAGTGAGAGATGAGTCGGCAAATACCCCTTGGCAGCTTGGCTCTCATGTGTATATGCACCTGATATGAGAAAAAAAACGTAATTGTGAAACTTCAAAAAATTCTAAACAAACTCGACCTTTTGTTGTACTCATATAAAAAGTTTTGCCAACCAAAAACTCCCGTTGACTTCTGGGCAAAAAGGCTAAATTTTCGAGGAAAAATATGTAAATAGTTTGTATATAATGTTGATGTTGTTTACTTTCAAGTCGACAGGAGTTCAGTTTTTTTTTTTTGATGGGTCGACAGTAGGTTGATTAGTAATAAGTGCACAAGTAAACAAAGGATGGTGGACTGTTTGTACAACATAAATCATCCAAAGAAACAAGTCATCATACATCAAGTCTGTCAAAAATGACACCAAATACACAATTGAACCCTGAACAGAATTTGGTTCCAAAGATCACAAATTTTCATCTAAACAATGGCACCAGGTACAAAATATAACCTTGAATAGAAAATTACCTACAAGTTCATTTTCTTAAATTTTTGACTAAACAAGCAAATTGAAGCACTATGATCCTTCGGATATCTTCTGCATAGTCGTGTGGTTTCTTCTCCACTCCATGTAGAGAGAATACATTATGTCGTCTGCTTCCTCACTTCATGCTAACTCGACTCCCAATAGATCCGCTGCGCCATCATATTGTAATGAGCAGAAGCTCCCATCCTTCACGCTGACCTTAAGGAAATGGATCAATGTACCACCATCTTTGTATCAAACCAAGGGACCCCATCCCATGTTCCTTGAGGCCTTCAAAAGCATGAACCAATGAGTTTGGCAAATTCAGCTACCAACATATCATAATGTATGATGATATAAATATTAACAGTATCTTGTGATCCACATTAAGTAAAATACAAATCTTGATGTAAAACAACTAAGTGTTAGTTAATTTGTTTTTTTTCTTCAGATCATCTGTGGAATTATGCAAGATGCTCGTGCATCTACACCATTGTTTCATGAATAGTTCAGCAGAGAAGAGTGCATTGAGGCAAAACAATAAATACAAATGAAAAGCATAAAAATAACCATGCTAAAACAAATGGTGACCTAAACATAAGATCTTGGGGAAAGAAGGAAGGCCGCGGGGCGAAAGACTATTTCGAGGAAGGCGGTGGTGTTGGGTTTTTTCTTTTGAGCAATTGGTTTCTTTTCTTCTGGAGAATGCATGCAGAGGCGGTGAGGTGTATTATTTTTGAGACAAGGCAGTGTGGTTTTTTTAGAAACACCTGTAACTTTATTCATACTCATAAAAATTACAGGTACACTACTGGAATCTGGCAATTTACCGTCTCCCACCTCTTTGCCGTCCGCCAGCTGACGGCAAAGAGGCTCTTTCCCGTCCGCTTTCACAAAGCGGACGACAAAGAAAGGGCTGATGGCAAAAAGGCTATTTGTCGTCAGTTGCTTCTTTGCCGTCAGCTAGCTGACGGCAAAGAGATGGAAGACAGACGGCAAAGGGCCAGGTGGGCCCCACAAGGCACGACGTGGCTAGGTCAGGTTCTTTGCTGTCCGCCAGCGGACGGCAAAGAGGAGACGTAGGCCATCCCTAAACGGCCGCCCTCTTTGCCATCTGCTAGCGGACGGCAAAGAAGGCCCACTTAACGGGCCGAGCCGCCTCCCCTCTCTCTCTTTCTCTGTCTCCCTCCCACGCGCCCGCCTCTCTCCTTCCCCGCCGCCGCCTGCCAGCCTCGCCCCCCGGACCCAGCCCCCGCCGCCGTCTAGCCCCCCCCCTGCGAAGAGGAACCCCGCCGCGCCACGGAGAGGCCAGCGCCGGGCCACCCCGGTGCCGGACCCCTCCCCGTGGCCCTGCGCCACCCCGCCCCGCTGCCGCCCTCCTCCCCGCGGCCTGCGCCGCCCTGCCCCAGTCTGGACCGCATACTCGATCGCTCGTGCCAAATTCACGGCACCCCCGATAAACCAGCCAATCACGTTAACAGAGGTTGATGGGTGTTCAAACAGGCCGGCAAGATAAATGCCGAGAACAAGGACAAGGGGCTGCACAGCGATGATGACGAGGAGCCCCGGCGTTCGAACACTGGAGGACAGAAGAAATCCACCCCCCCCCCCAGGAAAAAACGGTGAACATGATCTATGCCACTCACATCCCCAAACGGGAGTGAAAGCGTGCACTTAGGGACGTCTATGCGATGGAGCCCGTCGCCCCAAAATTCAACTCATGGTCATCCTGCCCGATCACCTTTGATCGTAGGGACCATCTGACCAGCATCCGTCACGGCGGCTCAGCCGCATTGGTCCTTGACCCAATCATCGACGGATTCCACCTCACGCGAGTCCTCATGGACGGTGGCAGCAGCCTGAACCTGCTTTATCAGGACACAGTGCGCAAAATGAGCATTGATCCGTCACGGATCAAACCCACCAAAACCACCTTCAAAGGTGTAATTCCAGGGGTAGATGCTCGCTGCACGGGCTCAATAACACTGGAAGTGGTATTCGGATCTCCGGATAACTTACGAAGCGAGGAGTTAATCTTCGGTATCGTCCCTTTCCGTAGTGGCTATCATGCACTACTTGGACGAACTGTGTTCGCTCGTTTCAATGCGGTACCGCACTATGCATACCTCAAGCTCAAGATGCCAGGACCTCGCGGGGTCATAACAGTCAATGGAAACACAGACCGCTCCCTCCGTACGGAAGAGCATACTGCAGCCCTCGCGGCGGAAGTACAAAGCAGCCTCCTCCGACAAACAGCCAATTCGGCAACGACATCCCCGAACACTGTCAAGCGAGTTCGGAGTACCCCGCAACAGGACCGCCAGGCACGCCAGGAGCTCGATTAGCAACCCGACCTCCACCCCAGCCCCATTCAAGCGGCGTTAGTTCCACGCGTACACAACTACGCGCTTAAGATACCATGGGCATAGGTGGAGGCAGAACGACAATGCGGCCAGAGTGCAGTTCAGCCGCCATGAGGCCCGCATACCTTTTTCTTTTTTTCAGGACTCCACTTTCGGGTATCCCCTTCAGAGAGATCGGATAACCGGACTCATCACAGAAGGTACACCAAGAAGGCACAGAGGCATCGCACACAAGGGAATACTCAAGTGGTCTTCTCCAATGATCGTTACACTTGTCCTTACATACACGCATGTAGCCTGCCCTTGGATAGGATATGTCAAATAGTCCTATTTTTCTGCTTAATGCATCAATTGTACACCTACATTTTGCTGTGTTGTCCAAATAACTTGGAAGTAGTACATAGCGTCAGCTTCTTATTACTATCCTTATACTTTCCGTTGAATATTTATTCAATATTTGCATCTGTACACTTTGGTATGGTCAGCTTGCCAGGGGCTTCTTATCAAGCCCCATAAAATGGCAAGAAAAGTCCGAACACTTTCAACAGTGCGGCACCCCAAACTTATAGCATTATATGCATCAGCTCCGAATCATGTCTTGGGTGAATAGTTGGGTTAGCCCGGCTCCCTTGTTTTGGTACCTTACGTTCCGTTATATCGGTTAAGGTAGCGCAGGAAGAACTACTGCGATTGTGTCCCGGTTCTTCTGGACGAGCACCTCAGTAGAGAAAGCCAAAAACTGACCGTCATAATGCGGTGAGAGCTGGTCGTTGTTCGCGAGGTAGTAAAATCCCTAAAGATTTTTTCCGCTTAAGGCGAGGAATCATCCTTGCCCGGTTTAGGCGTGTATAATGCCCCAATTCGGCTTTCCAAATACTAGGGGCTTCGCCGAAATTTAAAATTATAGACTTCTATGGCCAAGTGAGAGTTATAAAGCCGAATAGTCCAATTGCCTGGTTCGCTGCGCTAAACACCCCCTTAAAGGACCAAGAATTTGGATAAAGAGTGTTTAGGTTTTCCACGAACACCCCAGTACTAGTTACAAGGGGGCGAAAGCCGACGACTGGCCTACTTTTAGGTTTTGATAAACGGCCGCAGAGAAGGTAATATTTTAAATCAAACAAAGCGTTATATAGCGCAATCAAACTCGTCCTCATATTACACAGACGATATGAGTACACTTACTCGAAAATAATGTTCTTAGGACATTCATTTGCCACAAGCCGAGCGCCTTTCATAACGCCACTATAATACATCTCGGGGTAGCGATGCTCCTTGCCCTTCGGGGGTCCATCCTTCACGAGCTGCTCAACATCCAGTTTGCCCCAATGCATCTTCGCGCGGGCAAAGTCCCGTCGGGCACCCTCAATACATATGGACTGCTTGATAACTTCTAGCCGTGGGCAGGCATGCACCATCCGCTTCACCAGGCCAAAGTAGCTGCCGGGCAGGGGCTCGCCAGGCCACATCCGGACTATGAGGTCCCTCATGGCCTGTTCGGCCATATTGTGGAGTTCGACCCACTACTTCAATTGGTCACTCAGAGGCATAGGGTGTTCGGTCCCAGTATATTGGGACCAGAACAGCTTCTCCGTAGAGCTCCCCTCTTTGGCGCGATAGAACTCTGCGGCATCTGAAATGCTGCGTGGCGGATCTACGAATGCTCCTGGAGAGCTCCGGATTCGTGTAAGTAAAAGAAATGACTCCTCCACATGCTTGCTTTGCATAAAGAATGCCTTACCCTCCGCTATCTTCTTGGCCGCCTGGATTTCCTGAAGGGCCTTTTGGGCTTCAGCCTTGGCGTCGGCCGCGCTCTGGAGGGCCTTTGCAAGCTCAGACGCTTGCGTCTTGTAGTCATGCTCCAGGGAGCCGAACTTCTTCCCGAGCTCCTGGAGCTCCTGCTGTACCTCTCCCACCCGAGCATCTTGCTTCTCTCGCTCGGTGCGCTCCGTATCCGCCTTGTCTTCGGCCGCGGACAACGCTTACTTCAAGGCCGCCACTTCAGTCGCGGTCCCTATCAAAAGCCATGATGCTTTTTCTTAGCATCACCAACTTTTTATCCTCTATATGACATATGGACAGGGTTTCTCTTACCTTTGTTCGCCTCGAGCTTCTTCTTCACGAGGCCGAGCTCTTCTTCGGCCTGCCCCAGTTCGCGCTTGAGTCCGGCAACCTCAGCCGTGCGCGCAGCAGCGGTCAGCAGTAGTGCCTGTTTGATTCATATAGACAAATACCATTAGCTTCCTGCGGTTTTTTAGTTGACCCTCCGTTTGGCTATTCTTTCCGAACACCAACCAGAGTATCAGGGGCTATTGTCTATTGGATGATATTTTCTCACACTTTCCTTACCTCAAAGCCTGTTAGCAGGCTGGTGTAGGCTTCGGTCAATCCGCCCTTGGCGGACCGAACCTTCTCAATCACCGTACCCATAAGTGTACGGTGTTCATCCTCGATGGAAGCGCCTCGAAGCTCTTCCAACAAATTATCCGACGCCTCCGGCTGGGCCGAGGTCATCGCCACGGCCGGCTCGCCCTCCTTCTTGAGGGACGTTTACTGGAATCTGGAACTTTTGTAGGTTCCGGCGCAGTAACCGGCTGGGAGCCATACTTGTTGTGGCTCCCGTCAGCATAATCCATGGGGTTCTCATCCCCCATGTGTCCGGCGCCCGAGATTTTGCCTTGGGGCATCCCCGGAGCCGTCGCCTCCAGCTCTGGCATCCTCCGGGACAATACCTCAGTGTCATCCACAAGTCGTGGGGAGGTTGCCGTCGGGAGCGAATTCATCTCCGACTCGTTTAGAGACTCCTCCAAAGAGGACCTCGAGATCGGACCCGGCCGGACTGCATAAACATGTCCGGCATCATTATAAACCATGAGGTCAAAGTCGCACGGAAAGTATTATGGAATGCGGATACTTACAACCTCGGCCAGGGCTTGCCCCTGGGCAGCCACTCCTCGTCGCTGAAAGCGGCGGTACTGGAGTGATCGGGAAGGGATGCTTTTCCCTTCTTCGGCGTCCCGGCCTCCCCTGATGGGGCGGCCTTCCTTTTCTTCTCCTCCCTAGCGTGGGGACAAGGCATTTCTTCATGTTCTCCCCTGTCTTCGGGGGGAGAATCTTCCTCGTCGTCTTCGGGGGGAGAATCTTCCTCGTCATCTTCGGATGACGACTCTATCACGGCCTCGCGCCGGGGACCTTTTCTGGTCCCGGCGGCCACCTTCTTGGGCCCTTTGGCCCCCTCAGTTGAGGCGGCCTTCTTCTTCTTCCTCTCCTCCCCTTCGTGGGAGGAGTGCGCCTCGTCTTTTGGCGAGGCGTCTGGTGAGGCTTCGCGCCGGAGACCCTTACGGGTCCCTGCGGCCTTCTTTTCGGCCTTTTTCTCCAGCACCTTGTAAGGCGCCGGAACCAGCATCTCCGCTAGGAGTGCGCTCACTGGGCTCTCAGGCAATGGAGCCGGACAGTTAATCCGCTCCGTCATCTCCACCCAATCCTGTTCGGTCAGTATAGTGACCTAAGTATCCTCCCACGAACATACCAGGAAGAAAATATCTTACAAATAACCAGAGGACTTACTGGATTGGCCAGGCGGCTTGCGTTGAGCCCCCGGTCCTCGGAAAGGGGAGGAGGAACTTCGCTGGTCTTGAATAACACCTTCCAGATTTCTTTGTGCGTTGTGTCGAAGAGCTCTAGCAGCATCTGGTGTTCGGCCGGGTCGAACTCCCACATATGAAATGCACGTCTTTGACACGGGATAATCCGGCGAATGAGCATGACCTGGACCACGTTGACAAGCTTGATCTTCTTGTCCCTCATACTTCGGACGCAGCTCTCGAGTCCGGCCAGCTCTGTGGGTTCGCCCCAGGCTAGGCCCTTCTTCTCCCAAGAAGTGAGCCGCGTGGGGATTCCGAATCTGAATTTGGGGGCCACCACCAAGTTGGCGTCGCGCGGCTCGGTGATGTAGAACCACCCTTATTGCCACCCCTTTACGGTCTCCATGAAGGAGCCGTCAAGCCATGTGACGTTGGGCATTTTGCCCACCATGGCACCTCCGCACTCCGCCTGTTGGCCGCTCACGATCTTCGGCTTCACACAGAAGATCTTCAACCACATGCCGAAGTGGGTCTTGAAGCGGAGGAATGCCTCGCACACGACGATGAACGCCGAGATGTTGAGGACGAAATTCAGGGCCAGATCGTGAAAATGTAGCCCCTAATAGTACATAAGCCCGCGGATAAATGGGTGGAGTGGAAATCCTAGTCCGCGGATGAAATGAGGGAGAAATACTACTCTCTCCCGAGACTTCGGAGTGGGGGTGATATGTCCCTCTGTTGGAAGCCCGTGCGCGATATTCTCGGCCAGGTATCCGGTTTTTCGACGCTTGGTGATGTTCTCCTCTGTGATAGAGGAGACCATCCACTTGCCTCCTGCTCCGGACATGATGCGATCCTACGGAGAAGGTGAGAACCTGGGCGCTGGAGCTCAAGGGTGCGAGAACGGATGAGCAAAGGAGGAAGAAGGCGCGGGTAAAAACGGGAGATCTCTATCCCTTTATAAAGGCGGTGTAGAATGTGTGCCTCCCCACTTACCTCTCGAAATATCTTATCTTTCCAAGCGCCTCGATTGATGGCGCTGGTTGAGTTACCCATACCCGTATTAATGGAGATCCCGCGATAAGGGGACATGATCTCTGCTTTGACAGGACGTGCCAAAGAAACTGCCTCGCGATGTGTGCGGGAGCAGGTTGTAAAAGCGGTTCGAATAATTTACCGAGCCATGGCGTGATGTCACACAATGAAGAATTGTCAGCAGATCAGATTCGTGATTTATTATCCTCTCTACGGTGATGTATGGAATTTATCTTGCGGAGCCGGACACGGTCCTTGTGTTCGGAATTAATTTTGGAGTATTCGGAGGTGGAACCCGCCTCGCAATGCCGAAGACAACCTACGCGTCGGACTCATCGTCATTGAAGCCTAGTTCAGGGGCTACTGAGGGAGTCCTGGATAAGGGGGTATCCGGACAGCCGGACTATATACTTTGGTCGGAATGTTGGACTATGAAGATACAAGACAGAAGACTTCGTCCCGTGTCCGGATGGGACTCTCCTTGGCGTGGAAGGCAAGCTTGGCGATTCGGATGTAGATCTCCTCCTCTATAAAACCGACTTTGTTTAACCCTAGCCCCCTCCGATGTCTATATAAACCGGAGGGTTTAGTCCGTAGGACACAACAACAATCATACCATAGGCTAGCTTCTAGGGTTTAGCCTCTTCGATCTCGTGGTAGATCAACTCTTGTAATACTCATATCATCAAGATCAATCAAGCAGGAAGTAGGGTTTTACCTCCATCGAGAGGGCCCGAACATGGGTAAACATCGTGTCACCAGCCTCCTGTTACCATTAGTCTTAGACGCACAGTTCGGGACCCCCTACCTGAGATCCGTCGGTTTTGACACCGACAATGCTACTGCTAGAACTTTATCTGTAGCGCGGTTTGCACAGGCGCGCTACTACTACTTAGCACCAGCGTGCTTTTTTAACCCACGCTACTGCTAAAGTTTTGTGTATAAGGTTTTTCCTAGTAGTGAGAGCGGATAATACCGGTGATGTTGCGTGGCTTCATCCCTGAGGATAAATGGCTAGTACTAGCAGAGTTGAGCTATTTCTTCCGTGTTCTTTGTGCGAAAGAACTATCGCCTGGCCTCCTAGAAGAAATGGAACAGTTGGCACCGAAGTTGATCTGCAAGTTAGAGATGATCTTTCCGCCAAGCTTCTTTAATCCAATGCAACACTTGATTTTGCATCTCCCGACCGAGGCACGATTGGGGGGGCCCGTGCAAAATCGTTGGTGCTACTCAACTGAGAGGATGCAGAAGACGCTTCGAGCAAAATGTAAAAATAAACGTAGAATAGAAGCATCAATGGCCAAGGCATTCATCACTGAGGAGGCGTCAAACTTCGTGACAGCACACTACGAAGCCAAAAAATGTCATTTGCATAATCCAAAGCCTCGGTACAATGCTGACGAGCCTACAAAGGGTCAATCCAACCTCAGCCTATTCAAAGGGAATCTCGCACCATCCAGTGCTTGAAAACCGGTATCGTTGGATGTTGAAGAATGGCGGACCATTTCGTTGTATCTCTTTAACAACCTAACAGAAGTGCGGTCGTACATCGAGTAAGATCTCGTTACATTGTTTCACAACTTCTAATTTCTTTGGACTGCTCTTATTCCTGGATATTTGATGCAGTCGATACGTCGCCATATTCTCGTTTGGAGCGGTGATCCAAAAGGATTCCGTCGAAGAGTATGAGCTTCTGGCAAAGCAAGGAAGCGAATATCCCGGTTTCATCTCTTGGTTCAAAAAAATGGTAATTTCCATTAGACCCTTTCATATCTTTGGCTAATTTGCGACTAATGCAACAAACCTTTCTTATTAAACTTGTAGGCTAATTCAGAGATTATGGATGCTGAATTGACACAGTAGCTAATGGTTTTGACTATAAGGTCTGTTCTTTTGACAATCACGACATCAACGGGTATTGCTTTCGTACCTATGGCAAAGAGCTATCTATGGCCGACCGAAAGTCTACAAATTGTTGTGTCTCTGCTATCGGTGAAGGAGGTGTCGAGTATTATGGAAGAGTTGAAGCAATTTATGAACTTCAATTCTATGGTGATAACCCAACCAACGTCGTACTCTTCAGTTGTTATTGGTTCCAACCCAGGGAGACTAGAAGGACTCATGAACATATAGGGCTAGTCAAAATCAAAGAAAGCACCCATTTGGATGTTCCCGATGTCTATATTACGGCTCAACAGGCAACCCAAGTTTTCTATCTACCGTGGGCCTGTCAATGTGATCCAAATCTCAGTGGTTGGGATGTCGTTTATGAAGTGCCGCCACGTGTTAGACCACCTCCCCCCAATGAAGAGGATTATGAACGTCACATTAACCAAGACACATATGACGAAGGAGAATTCTTCCAAGAAACACATCTTGCCAAAAAATATTCCAAGAAACACTCTACTCCACCCCAAAACATTGAAGTAGACAACGATAGTGAATCCGACCCTGAGCCGGAACAAGAAGAGCCGGAAGAAGAAGAAGTTACTGCTGCAGATGACCTGTCAATGCTTGAACGATTAAGTAAAGGTGGCCTTCCACATGATGATGCATTTATTAATGATGATGATGAGCACGTCATTACCGATAGTGATGATGATGATGCATTTATTAATGATGATGATGAGCATGCCATTACCGATAGTGATTCTTAGGTATTCAAATTTTTATGTTGTACTTTGTATGATTTATATAGGTGGTATGTATAATTTTCTTACTTTGTATGATTGTTTCTTATACGTAGTGTCATGGTCTTGATTTCCGTCCCCGTCGGCCCTTGCTCGCTTTATGATTCAGATGTGGTAAATTCTTTTTCATAACTATTTGTTGCATTTCGCATTTATGACAATTATGGCCATCAAGTTGACATGGAGATATTTTAATCTAGGAGGTATGTGAACCGGAATTTGAAACCGACCCTCTTGTCGAGAAGTTAAATTTAGTTGAAAAAGAAAATGAGTATTTGAAAGAAAAAATTAAAATAATTGAAGAAGAGAAGATGAATTGGAGTTGTATTTTGTCGATGTCATCGGTGATCACAAGATGAAGATGAATGCAATGCGCTTGAAGATGGATGCAATGCGCCTGAAGCTTAAGAAGATTAGAAAATATGCCATTGATAATGAGGCTTGGTATCATTATGCCGTTGGATCAATTGTTACCTTAGTTGCGATCTTCATCATATTTGTTGTGATGAGGGTAAGTTTTCTGTAATGTTTTTTTTACAAATGGATACTTAGCTTATTTTCCTCCTAAATGGCATAATTACCTAAGTTACATAAAAAAATGAGCTATACTTGCTTATTCAGTTCATTTATGACATACTTAGCATACTTAGGTCAAAAATGGCATGATAATCTTTGTTACCTCCAAAATGATATAGACTTAGCTTATTTTCCTTGAAAATGACATAATAACCTTACTAAGCTCCAAAATGACCTATTTACCTAGCTTAGCTCTAAAATGACCTACACTTAGCATTTTTACCTAGCTTAGCAATAAAATGACATTTTTACTTACCTTAGTTAGAAGAAGAAGAAGATAAAGAAGAGGAAAGGAGAAAAAGAAAGAGAAGAAAAAATCGTGTTCTTCTTCTTCTTCTTCTTCTTCTAGCTAGTCTTCTTCTTCTTCTTCTTCTTCTTCTTCTTCTTCTTCTTCTTCTTATTACTTTCTTCTTTCCCTATTTGCAGATTTGCTTTAGATGAGGAAGCTTGCGTCGATGGAGTCTACTCTTCTCTTTATGCTTCCTTTTTGTTTTGATTTTGAAGGATGAACAATGTGAAACTTGCTACCTATATATGCATGTATGGATGAAACCATTGTATGCTTGTTGTTGGATATGTTGGCTAGCTACATATGTGGCATATGGACTTTTGATTTGCTATGTATATGTGTTGGATGATCATATCCATATGGCAGGGATATGATTTGGTATGTATATGTGTTGGTATGCTTGTCGAAAGTATTTTCATATGTGTATATAAATATATCTGTGAAATTCTATGAAATTGAATGAATTTAAGAAAAAACAGAAAAAACAAGGGCTATACAGGATCTTTGCCGTGTGCTAGCGGACGGCAAAGCTCTTTGCCGTCCGCTAGCAGACGACAAAAAGGGCACATGGCAGTCACATGTGCAAACTAGCAACACTGACTGCCTATTTGGTCATTTTGCCGTGTGCAAACGTACGGCAAAGTGACCAAATAGGCCTGGCAAACAGCGCCGTCTGCTGGCCGATGGCATAGCTAGCCACGTGGCATCATCCCAGTGCTGCCCTAGCTAAGCTCTTTGCCGTCCGTCAGCGGACGGCAAAGCGCTTTGCCTCTTGCCGTCGGCTGGTGGACGGTAAAGAACGCCGTTAACCCCTAACGGCTCTCACCTCACACCGCTGCCGTCCGTCCTCGTTGCCGTCTGCTGGCCTCAGATGGCTGACGGCACAATCCTTTGCCGTCCGTTTCTACGAAGCGGACGACAAAGAAGGCCTTTGCTGGCACGTGTTCAGCTGGACGGTTTGCCGTCCGCTGGCTGACGGCAAAGGCTTTTGCCATCCATGATCCATGCCTTTGCCGTCCGCCATGGCGGACGGCAAAGAAGCTGATTCCAGTAGTGGTACACTGATTTGGACCTAAGATCCAAGAAAATACAAAGTAACTCCTATGACTAAGAATTACAATGAAATCTATTGAAAACACCTTCTTCACGGCATCAATCTCTGCTCGATGAAATACTCCGAAGACTTTGGTAAAGAGCCTGCAATTGGACTGGAGCAACGATGTTGTCACTCTTTCACCCACACGAACATTACCAATAATGATTTTTAAAAGGTGTATATTGTCCCGTTAGGCTTCTCCTGCCTAGGCCCATTAGATGAATCCGGCAACAGCCTAAGCCCGATAAAACCTCCACTAAGTTCCTTCTTGGCCTACGCCATGCAGCACTGGGAAATTATAAGTGAGATTAATCTTGAATCAGTAACTCTACTTTCAAGAGTCATGTTGTTAATGTAGAAGCACACAGTTTAGCTAAGTTTGCACTTGCTCGATTGTATCCCACACGATATGGCTTTTGATGAATAAAACTTAGATCTACCCCTAAAGAAAATGTGACACAACACTGGGAGCTAATAACTACTCTAAGAAAAGGAACCTTCAAATTTGAAAATTAACTCACAATCAAAAACGTATTGTCCGCGCTGGCAAAACAAGGCAGCCTCACACCGTACACACGTTTTGCGCGTATATATTGGGCCAGGCATGTGACTTGCTTTTTTATGGGATGCTAGAGACATGCGTGGGCTTCATAAAACAAGGGGAAAAAGGTAAGAAATAGTTGGCTGTGCCGGCAAACCCTATTTGACGCATTTTGCGTCAAACAGTCGGGGAAAGGGCGCCACTATTTGTTGCCTTACGCGACAGATGGGCAAGCCTCGCATCGGGGGCAGCCCCAGATGGGCTGGCCTAGCCGCGTGGGAGACCAGGGCCTGTATATTTTTTTCTTTTTCAATTTTCTGTTCTCCTTTTTGCTTTAGTACTTTTATTTATACTTTAAAATGTTACAAGAAAGCACTCTTAAAAAAACATTTCAAAAAAACACTCTTGAAAACACATTTGAAAATGTTGACCAAGTATTTGAAAAATGTTGAAAAGTATTAAAAAATGTTAAACAACTATTTGAAAAGTGTCGAACAAGTATTTGAAAATGTTGAATAAGTATTAAAAATGTTGCATGAGTATTTAAAATGTTGAATAAGTATTTAAAATGTTGAATAAGTATTTAAAAATGTTGAACGATTATCCAAAAAATGTTGAAGAAGTGTTAAATATGGTGAACAAGTATTTGAACAAATGTTAAACGAGTATTTGAAAAATGTTGAACGAGTATTTGAAAAATGATGAATAAATATTAAAAGGTTTACTAACTCTTTGAAAAATGTTGAATAAGCGTTCGGACAATGTTGATCACTTATTAAAAAATGTTTTTGACATATACTCCCTCCGTCCCAAAATAAGTGTCTCCACTCGAGTATAAATTTTTATTAAAGTTAGTACAAAGTTGAAACACTTATTTGGGACGGAGGGAGTACGGAAATATATATTTGAAACAATATCAAATATAAGAGAAAAAAAATAGAGTAGAAAAAGAAAACCATAAAAATGGAGAAAAAGAAACAAAATAAACCAAATAAAAAAACGCAGAAACTAATGCAAAAAGAATGGAAAAGAGAAGAAAAAAATCAAGACGAAAAAAAGGAAAACAATGGCACGATCCCCTTCAAGTAGGGCGGAAATCTCGACGCGAGACTTTTCTATCAAATCGCTGAAAGCGATAAATAGTTGCTGCGGTCACGGAAACGCACACCCGCGGCCACCTACCCAGCGAATTGGCCTGGCCCATCTGTTGCTTACATACAACCAGGTTCCGGTTTTGGGAACCTTCTAAAGGATTCCCAGCCGGGTTCTACTGGTTTTGGGAACCTTCTAGAAGGTTCCTGAACTGTTTTTCATTTTTTCATTCTTGTTATGTTTTTCTTTTTCCTGTTTTTTAGTTTTCTGTCCTTTTCTTTTTCGGCTTCCTTTTGTTTTTCATTTTATGTTTAATTTATTTTTATTTTCTTTTTCATGTTTTTTATTTTTCTCCAAATTTTCTGAAATAAAAAATATTCGTATTTCTCCAAGTTTGATCATTTTTCTAGATTTTCTTCATGTATTCAAATTTTGTTCAGAAATTCCAAAAAGGTTTAAGTATTTCAAAATTTGTTCACTTTTTTTCAAAAAATGTTTGATAATTCAAAAAAGATAAAAAATTCTGAACAAATTTATAGTTTTGTTCACGAATTTGAAAATTGTTCATGTTTTATTTTTTTTATGAAATTCAAAAACTTGTTCGCATTTTTATTTATGTTCAAAACTTTAAAATATGTTTGCAGTTTGAAATAATGTTCTAGCTTTACAAATTTGTTCAGAAATTCAAAATATGTTCATGTTTTAATTTTTTGTTCACAAATTCATCAAATGTTCGAATTTTGAAATAAGTGTTCGCAATTTATCGAAATGTTTCTTGTTTTCAATGTTGTTCCTATTTTTCATAAAATGTTTGTGTTTGATACAAAATTGTTCGTAATTTTGAAAAATGTTCTCGGTTGCAATTTTGGGATTTTTTTAGCAAACATTAAGTTCTACGTTGTTGTTACTTTTAGTGTTGCGCTGCTAATTTAGCACTAGTGCTTGTTGGCCACAACGCCTAGCATAGCGTGCGCAAGACGGTGAGGTCGATGGTTCCCCCTCACGCTGCTGAACCGAGGACGTGGCACGATAAAAATCCACGTTCTCACATTGTAACGGGACGACCCCTGTTGTTGGGTCTTGCGTGCCACGACGCCAGCCGGCAGGGTACGCATCGATTTCTCTCTATGTTGTGAATCTCGGCGCCATCGTATTACCGTTTTCCAGGTTTGCCACACCTGTGCGAAATGTCGACACTCCGACACAATTAGCGTCACATAGGAGCTCCCGGTTGTGCCTCCTTCCGTCCTCCGCACGCACAGGTCTTTCCCCCTCACGCTGCTGAACGGAGGACGTGGCGTGATTAAATTCACGTTCTCACATCGTAACGAGACGACCCCTGTTGTTGGACCTTGCGTGCCACGACGCCGGCCGGTAGGGTACACATCAATTTCTCTCTGTGTTGCTCGAGGACAATCAAATCTGAACTTATGGGAGTTGATCAGTGTTATTTTTACACTCTTTTAACCTAAGTTTAAACTGTTATATTTCACTAAAACCAAGATATTTGCTTCGATATTGCCACTAGTGACTAATGAATGCATAGATTAAAACCAAGATATTTTCTTCGATATATCCACTAGCCACAACCTTCACCATCACCCTAGTTCTCAACAATCTAGTCATACTTGTAATCGAGTATCACACACGACATACATTAATTGTAAGACATAGTATTAATTAATCAATCTTCATGATGTGTTCTTCATGTGATCTGATCTTTATGTGTGAGTAGTTCGGTAAGGTCATGGGTTGAGGCAAGAGCCTTGCAACCCCATGGAAGGATCAATGAAAGGACTTTGAATTAACATCTCATATGTGTATCACAATTTTTTTCCTTACTTGTCTCTTCTCTCGGTCATGTTTTTCATCCCTGTAGGTACCCCGGATCATGAAGAACGAGCCACAAAGGCTAAGGGCAAGGAGTCTATGAAGTGTTGTTCTGAACACCAGTGACAGAAATGTTTAGTACAGTAACACGGATTCTATCATTGGGGATTATATACGTGTAGTCATTAAACGCTCAATGCTTTTGTCTAGCTATTGCAATTTTAATTATCAAGGCAACCCGCGCGCGACGGATATGGCCTTTGGTTGGATAACTGACTGTTGATGCAGGACGCATGCCAGTTAAGATGTAATTTGGACACATCCCTCAATTCGATACGTGACAAGCACATCGTAATGGATGACTTCCAGAGCACAATTTAAGATCATATCTGATCTCAATACATTGTAAGCATAAGTCCTCATACCCATATCTATTTTTTATTATAAGTGTTTTTAGTGTTAGTTTGATTTATGATTTGGTCCAAGGCTGTAATTAATTTTCTAGCAAAAGCTTGTTTGAGACCTTAGTTTAAAAGGTACCGTTCTCTCATGAGTTCGATAACTCAGGGTCACCTCTAGAGAAAAATGCGAGAATCCATTCAGCTCTATTTCCGGATCACCAAAGGAAGTAATTACTCAACTTTCGGTCTGCAGTTGGTCTCTGCGCCCAGGTCATCTAGTATTATCAGTGGCGGGTAGGCCACCCACCATAATTTGTTGGTAAACGCCTTGCACAACACTGATGCGCCTTTTGCGTCTGCCACTAATAGTTAGTCTTGGCATATTGTTATTATGATGATTTGCTCAATATAACAACTCTTCTAAGATTACTTTAACGATGCTCAATATAACGTTGAATCGAGAGATGAAATACCAACACATACCATATCTCGAAAACTACTATCTTCATCCTGGTTTACTAGTCCTCTCGTATTTTAGTCATAGTTTGACCTTTAATTAATAAAATATAAATTATATGTAGCAAAATAGTATCATTAGAAACTACATTCAAATATGGATTTAACAATATTTTTGAATGACATGCATTAACATTTTAACTTCGCATATGTCTTCTAGGCATAGCCGGTCCCAAGTCCGGGTAAAGGTTGTGATATGCTTGGCGAGCCAACGTAAAAACTAGCTAGTCTCATGGATATGAAACCCTTTTAAGCGAGAGTAGTGCTAGGATGGGTGACCTCCTGAGAAGTCCTTATGAAAGAATTTCATATCTAAGGGTTGTGATAGGCTTGGCGAGTCAACGTAAAAACTAGCCAGTCATTTATGTATGGAACTTATTTGAACGAGAGTAATACTAGGATGAGTGACCTCCTGGAAAGTCCTCGTGAAAGGGTTTCATATCTAGCCTACCTCAATTTGTTTGAGACAAAAGGCTTAGTAAATAAGTAAGTTCATAAGTATGTATTAATATTTTGCTAGTCAATTATAAGATCAAACTTTAATCCAAAATACGATGGTGATCAATTAACAAGGACGAAAAGGACGAGTAGAACTATTCAACTACTCCCTGCAAAAAAAAAAAATATTCAACGTCCGTGGATTGTTGATGCCTGTGGCCTCGGGAAGGGACAACTAGCGGTGGTGTCGTAATGACCTAATAGAAGAATTTGGGAAGGCTAGGCGTCAAAGGCGAACAATTGACCGAGTCGACACACGAGTCCGTTGATATTTTTCAAGGACAGAGACATGAAACGGATTGGTTCGCCGGCCATGCACGCGTGCTGCAGCTTGGGTCTTCATTTAACCACTTTGGAATTGCAATGCATGCGCACGCTAGAGCGGTTATTGGTCACCACCGTGACATCTAACTCAGCCGTTCAACTCTCGAGAAAAACTCCTAGTACGCATGTGGCTTCACAATTTCTTTTGGCCAAGCTCAGTCTCGTCGTTGATGCTCAACGCATGTATGTAGGGTCCACGTACGTATGCACGCACATTCCCCTTATGTTGTTTCTGTACGGTCAAACTGCAGCACTTTTGTTTTTCTCTCGTCCTGGCGGCTGAAACCCTACACTAGTAGAAAAGGAGGCAATGGTCCAGGCCGGGTCAGCCCATTAGTTCCGGTTCAATCCAGAACCGGGAACAATGGGGGCATTGGACCCGGTTCGTGAGCCCCGGGGGCCAGCCGGACCACGTGGGCCATTGGTCCCGGTTCGTCTGGACCAATGTGCCTTGGTCCTGGCCCACCATCATTGGTTCCGGTTTGTGGCCTGAACCGGGACCAAAGGCTTTCCGGTTCAAGCCACGAACCGTGACCAATTAATTGCCTATATATACCCCTCGCCCTCTAGCAGAGCACTCTGACGGCTCTGTTTTTCGTGGCCGGCGAGGGAAGAGCTTTGTGGTGCTCTAGCTCACCTCCTATGCACTCGAGGTGTTCGATGGAATGTCCGAGCCATACAACTTAAGCTTTCTCCTCTGCAAGCTCCATTTTCCTCAATATTTGTCTAGGTTTAGCAGTCCGTCACGTCCCATCCCCGTCTTCACCGCCATCGATCGCCCGCGCCGATCTCGTCGCCGGCACCACCGTGGTGAGCCTCTTGTTCTTATCTTTTTTCTGAAAGGAAAAAATATATTCTTACTTGTATGTTTATATAGATACTTGTATAATTTTCTTACTTTTATTATTGCATCTTATATAGTGCGATGGTTTTGGTATCCACCCCCGTCGGCCCTCGTCCTGTCTATGATTCGGATTTGGTATATATTATCTTTTCATAACTATTGGTTCATCTATTGTTTATGATAATTATGCCGACCAACGTGACATAGATTTTATTTATCTAGGAGGTTGTTGAACCGAAAATTCCAACCGACCTTATTGTCGAGAGGTTAAATTTAGTTGAAGAAGAAAACAATGTCTTGAAGGAAAAATTAGAAAAATTGAGGAGGAGAAGATGATATTGGAGTTGCATGTTGCGGATGTCGTGGATGATCACAAGATCAAGATGGATGCAATGCGCTTGAAGATTACAAAGATTAGAAAATATACCATTCATACCGAGGCTTGGTATCATTATGCCGTTGGATCAGTTATTACATTGGTTGCGATTATGATCGCATTTGTTTTCGCATTGAAATGTTTTACATAGTTTCAATGTATGGTCTAATTAATTTAGATGCTCTGCAGAACTTTATGTTGTTAGATGAGAACTATGTATGTATTTTGGTTTTAATGTGATGATGAACTTCTATTAATTTGGTCACTTAATTATCTATTCATGATGTTTTGTAATGATTTTGACACACTTAATTATATATAATGCACGCAGATGAACCGACAATGGATGTACGGTTCAAGACACACCTCCGAGTATATTAAGGGCGTGCATGAATTTCTCGAAGTGGCTGAGGCAAACAAGCAGAATGGTTTTATGTGTTGTCCATGCCCTATATGTGGGAATATGAAGTCTTACTCTGACCGGAAAATCCTTCACACCCACCTGCTTTACAAGGGTTTCATGCCACACTATAATGTTTAGACGAGGCACCGAGAAATAGGGGTTATGATGGAAGACCGCGAAGAAGAAAAGTACGATGACAACTATGTGCCCCCTGAATACGGTGATGCTACTGAAGATCAAGAGGAACCAGACAATGTGCACGATGATGCTGCAACAGGCGAAGCTGCTAAAGATCAAGAGGAACTAGACGATGTGCCCGATGATGATGATCTTCGCCGGGTCATTGTCGATGCAAGGACGCAACGCGAAAGTCAAAAGGAGAAGCTGAAGTTCGATCGCATGTTAGAGGACCACAAAAAAGGGTTGTACCCCAATTGCGAAGATGGCAACACAAAGCTCGGTACCGTACTGGAATTGCTGCAGTGGAAGGCAGAGAATGCTGTGCCTGACAAAGGATTTGAGAAGCTACTGAAAATATTGAAGAAGAAGCTTTCAAAGGATAACGAATTGCCCGACAGTACATACGCAGCAAAGAAGGTCGTATGCCTTCTAGGATTGGAGGTGCAGAAGATACATGCATGCCCTAATGACTGCATCCTCTACCGCGGTGCGTACAAGGATCTGAACGCATGCCCGGTATGCGGTGCATTACGGTATAAGATCAGACGAGATGACCCTGGTGATGTTGACGGCGAGCCCCCCAAGAAGAGGGTTCCTGCGAAGGTGATGTGGTATGCTCCTATAATACCACAGTTGAAACGTCTGTTCAGAAACGGAGAGCATGCCAAGTTGATGCGATGGCACAGTGAGGACCGTAAGAAAGACGGGAAATTGAGAGCAGCCGCTGACGGGTCGCAGTGGAGAAAAATCGAGAGAAAGTACTGGGATGAGTTTGCAAGTGACCCAAGGAATGTATGATTTGCTTTAAGTGCGGATGGCATTAATCCTTTCGGGGAGCAGAGCAGCAATCACAGCACCTGGCCCGTTACTTTATGTATGTATAACCTTCCTCCTTGGATGTGCATGAAGCGGAAGTTCATTATGATGCCAGTTCTCATCCAAGGCCCTAAGCAACCCGGCAACGACATTGATGTGTACCTAAGGCCATTAGTTGAAGAACTTTTACAGCTGTGGAATGGAAACGGTGTACATACGTGGGATGAGCACAAACAGGAGGAATATCACCTAAAGGCGTTGCTGTTCGTGACCATCAACGATTGGCCCGCTCTCAGTAACCTTTCAGGACAGATAAACAAGGGATACCACGCACGCATTGTTTACTTGACACTAATAATATATACCTGGGAAGCTGCGGGAAGAATGTGTACCTGGGCCATCGTCGATTTCTTCCGACCAACCATCAATGTCGAAAGAAAGGCAAGCATTTCAAAGGCGAGGCAGATCACCGGAGGAAGCCCGCCATGCGTACCGGTGATCACGTACTTGCTATGGTCAATGATTTACACGTAATCTTTGGAAAGGGTCCCAGCAGACTAGCTGTTCCAAGTGACGCTGGGGGACACGCACCCATGTGGAAGAAGAAATCTATATTTTGGGACCTACCCTACTGGAAAGACCTAGAGGTCCGCTCTTCGATCGACGTGATGCACGTGACGAAGAACCTTTGCGTGAACCTGCTAGGCTTCTTGGGCGTGTATGGGAAGACAAAAGATACATCTGAGGCACGGGAGGACCTGCAACGTTTGCACGAAAAAGACGGCATGCCTCCAAAGCAGTATGAAGGTCCTGCCAGCTATGCTCTTACCAAAGAAGAGAAGGAAATCTTCTTTGAATGCCTGCTTAGTATGAAGGTCCCGACTGGCTTCTCGTCGAATATAAAAGGAATAATAAATATGTCAGAGAAAAAGTTTCAGAACCTAAAGTCTCATGACTGCCACATGATTATGACGCAACTGCTTCCGGTTGCATTGAGGGGGCTTCTACCGGAAAACGTCTGATTAGCCATTGTGAAGCTATGTGCATTCCTCAATGCAATCTCTCAGAAGGTGATCGATCCAGAAATCATACCAAGGCTAAGGAGTGATGTGGTGCAATGTTTTGTCAGTTTTGAGCTGGTGTTCCCACCATCCTTCTTCAATATCATGACGCACGTCCTAGTTCATCTAGTTGACGAGATTGTCATTCTGGGCCCCGTATTTCTACAGAATATGTACCCCTTTGAGAGGTTCATGGGAGTCCTAAAGAAATATGTCCGTAACCGCGCTAGGCCAGAAGGAAGCATCTCCATGGGCCATCAAACAGAGGATGTCATCGGGTTTTGTGTTGACTTCATTCTTGGACTTAAGAAGATAGGTCTCCTTCAATCACGATATGAGGGGAGACTGACTGGAAAAGGCACGCTTGGAAGGGACTCAATAATATGTAGGGACGGATATTCTTGGTCTCAAGCACGCTACACAGTTCTACAGAACTCTACCTTGGTGACCCCGTATGTCGATGAATACAAGAACAGTCTGCGCTCCAAACACCCGGAGCAGTGCGATGACTGGATTACATGTGAACACATCAGGACTTTCAGCAGTTGGTTGGAAGCACGTCTCAGAGGAGAAAACACTGTTTGTGATGAGCTATACTTGTTGTCCAGGGGACCATCTTCGACTGTTACGATTTGGAAAGGATACGAGATAAATGGGAATATATTTTACACGATTGACCAAGATCAAAAGAGCACCAACCAAAACAGCGGTTTCCGCTTTGATGCAACAACCAAGAGGGGAAATGACACATATTATGGTTACATAGCGGACATATGGGAACTTGACTACGGACATGATTTTAAGGTCCCTTTGTTTAAGTGCAAATGGGTCAATCTGTTAGGAGGCGGGGTACAGGTAGACCCATAATACGGAATGACAACAGTGGATCTGAAAAATCTTGGGTACACTGACAAACCATTCGTCCTAGCCAATGATGTGGCATAGGTTATCTATGTGAAGGACATGTCTACCAGACCGAGAAAAAGAAAAGATAAGGAAGCGAATACATCATACGATGAGCCAAAGCGCCACATAGTTCTTTCAGGAAAAAGGGACATCGTGGGAGTGGAGGGCAAGACAGACATGTCTGAAGATTATGAAAAGTTTCATGAAATTCCTCCCTTCAAAGTCAAGGCTGACCCCAGCATCCTGATAAGCGATGAAGATTATCCATGGTTACGGCGAAATAAGCAAATGACACAAGCGAAGAAAAAGTGAAGACTTTCTCCCGCAACTATTATGATGATACCATGCCAACTTTGTAACACACGAGTATGATACCATTGTCCGTTTTGTACATGCACATGCTATGTGGATGAATTTATGATACCATGCCAACTTTCAACTTTTTCATAGTTCATTTGAAATGCTTTAATGTCTTATGGTTCGGCCCTCGTAATAATTAAAAATAGCTACAATAAGTATTTTGTTGTAAGTAGAAACAAAATAAAATAAATAAAGCAAGAAAGAAAACAAAAAAACAAAGAAAGTGTTTTCAAATTTGAAAACTAATGGCACTAACAGAAAGTTTATAATTTTTCTAAAACTAAAAGCAAAAAGAATTAAAAAATAAAGCAAAAAACAAAAGAAAATAAATAATGCAGAAAACAAAACAAAAAAATTGGAAAATAATTAAAAATAGCAACAATAAGTATTTTGTTGTAAGTAGAAACAAAATAAAATAAATAAAGCAAGAAAGAAAACAAAAAAAATGCCACCTAATGGGCCCCCACGGTCTGAATACGACTAGAAACCCTACAATGGGCAAGGATTCAGGCCCGCAGTAGGCCTAGAAGGCCCATCAGGCAAAGCAGTAGCAATTAGGCCCGCAAGCCTACGATGGAGAGGAGGTCGAGAGGGGTGCTGCAGTGGGGCTTATAAACCACTGCGCGCCCCTCTCAACTAGCGAGGTGGGACTAAACTTTGTCCCCGACGCGGGCAGCACATGGTCCTTTGGTCCCGGTTGGTGGCACCAACCGGGACTAAAGGGTGGGGCATTAGTCCCGGTTGGTGCCACCAACTGGGACCAAAGGTCGCCGCTTCCCGCTCTTTGGGCTACTGAAAAGAGGCCTTTGGTCCCGGTTGGTGGTACCAACCGGGACTAAAGGGGGCATTAGTCCCGGTTGGACTCACGAACCGGGACCAATGCTCATGCTATATATACAACACTTAGGAAAATTTGACGAACACATCGCCAGTTGCCCCCGGCCCGCCCGACGATGCCGAGCTCATTGACGCCGCCAGGCTGCCCAGATCGACGCCGTCCGCTGCCCCGACGCCGCCCGCCGCCCCAACACCGTCCGCGCACCCCCGTCGTTGCCCCTGCCCTGTCGCCACCAAGCGCTGCCCCGATGCCGCCCACCGGCCTCCCCCGCCGATGCCATCATCGTCCCCCGCGCCCGTCATCACCGTCGCCGGCCACGCCCCTGCCCCGGCCCGCCGTGGTCGTTGTCGACGCCCTCGCCGCCGCCGCCGTCGCCCTCGCCGGCCGCCCCCGTTGTGAGCCGCCGCGCCATCGAGGCTCTGTGTTCAGTGCTTTTTTTTTCATACATACATGTGTATTTTTTGTTCATTGCATTTTTTTCATATATATAATTAATGTATATATGTATGTGGTAGCTATATGATGAATGGATGTGGCTATGTATGTAGGAATATAATGTTCATAGCATTTTTTGTTTATATATGTTTTTTCATATATGTATTAATTTTTTATTTAGGTTCTTAGTAGATATCGATTTTAGGTTAGTGCATTTTAATTAGGTTAGTGTAGAGGAAAAAGTAAAATAAGGAAAAGGAAGAAAAGAGGAAGAAGGAAGAAGAAGAAGAAAAAGAATGAGAGGAAAAAGGAAAATAAGAAGAGAAGAAAGGAGAAGAAGAGGAGAGGAAAAGAAGAGGAGAAATAAATAAGAAGAAGAAAAAAGAAGAAAAAGAAGAGGAGAAGAAGAAAGGAATAGAGGAGAAGAAGAAAAAATTGAAAAAAAATTCTATTTGAAGAAGAAAAAATAGATTTTTTTAATTTTTTCTTCTTGTCCTCTATTCCTTTCTTCTTCTTCTTCCTTCTTCCTTCTTCCTCTTTTCTTCCTTTTCCTTAATTATTTTCCATTCTCGAGGGAGAAGAAGAAAAAGAAGAGGAGAAGAAGAAAGAAAGGAATAGAGGAGAAATAAATAAGAAGAACGAAAAAGAAGAAAAGGAAGAGGAGAAGAAGAAAGGAATAGAGGAGAAGAAGAAAAAATAGAAAATCTATTTTTTCTTCTTCTCCTCTATTCCTTTCTTCTTCTCCTCTTTTTTTTCTTATTTTTTTTCTTCGATCTTCTCCTCTTTTTATTTCTTCTTCGTTTTCTTATGTTTTATCGGGTCTGTCGCCGTCAGGCTGCTTGCCTTCGCCCTCGCCGTCCCCTCGAGATAACTTCGACATGAGGTGCGGTCGATATATATACCCCCTCTCGACCGTGATAACCTATACAACGGCAGCACCCCCCTCGGCCCTCTAGCTCGACCAAAACTCTCGAGGCCACCCAAATTTACCAAGTTAAAAGAGCGTTGTCATCGAGGCCACCCCAAACCCTTGAAGCGTTGTGTCGAGGCGATCCCAAACCCTAGAGAAGCAGCGTCGAGGCCACTAACATGATTCCTTATTGTGATTAGCTAGCTAGTTCTACGTTTGCCACTAATATATATCCATCTGTACCATGTTTGAATAATAATTGACATGTTGTAAATATTTGCAGAAACTATGGAGCACTACCGAGACGAAGCAACAGAAGCGATGTTGGGGGAGATGATCGCAGAAGGAACTGATGTCATTGCGTCATTTTTCAATGACGTCGTTGGTCAGGAAGGACTGGGTGAAGAAGAGGGCTATGTTCATGATGGCTCCGGCCCATTAATGCCGGTACAAGAAGAGGGCTATGTTCATGATGGCTCCGGTGATGACCCAATGGAGGTACAAGAAGGAGACCGTGCTGACTGCTCCAGTGACTGAACAGAGTCCGGCCAGGTATATATATAATAGTTAAGCCCGTGCTGACTAGTTAATTGATGCATTCATTGTTTTGGTATATGTACACATATTAATTACTCTCGCCTTTCTTCCTTTTAATTTCTAGCCCTCCGGATCGAGCACAACTTCGGTAAGGAGACGAGGCCCAAAGAAAAAGTTGAGCTCGGATGTAAGGTTTGAGATCATAGAAATCACGCCTGACGGCGAACCGATTGAACCCATCCGGACAAAGAACGCATTTTCTGCTCAGTGCGGGGTTCTTGTTAGGGACAAGATCCTGATCAGCATCCAGCAATGGTATAAGCCTAAGGACGACCCTGAGGTGTCTTATGTCAATGATATGCAGAAAGAAGATCTTTGGACTCAGAAGGCAAATTTCACCCTACCACCAGAGGAGGATCCGGAGAAGCTAGTTAAAGAGCAATTAATCGAGTCTTGTGCTCTTAAGAAGATGGCAACCCTATTTAGGAGGTGGAGGAAAGAGTTGAACCATTTTGTCGGAAAAAAAAGACACTAGAATTCATCAGCAAATATGAGAAGATCAAAGATCACTCGCCCGCATTTGTGGCCCACAAGACATCGGAAAAGAGTAAGAAGATGTCGGCGATGAACAAGCAAAATGCTGCGAAGAAGAAGCTTCACCATTGCACGGGGTCAGGTGGCTACCTCAAAGCCCAGCCTAAGTGGTCCAAGGAGGAGAATGATCTGCTTGAAAAAGGGATCGAACCAGAGACAATGAGATGGCCAGACCGTTGCCGGACTTGGTTCTTCGGGGCTGGCGGAACCTTGGACCCTGTATCAGGGATATGCCATTGGACGGACGAGCAACAGGAACTACCCGTCAAGAACCTTCGACACTATATCAATGCAGCGCAGAAAGGGACGTTCGTACCAGACAGGGAGAAGGACGAGCTCACAATGGCCCTCGGGAATCCTGAGCACCCTGGACAGACACGAGGCACGCCAGGCTCCATTCTGTGGAAGGTTGGTTTTCCGGACGCAGGGGGTTACAAAACCCACGAGAGGAGGAAGAAACTGGATCAGGGCCAACTGCAGGCACTGCACGAAAGGGTAATGGGGCTAGAGGAACGGGAAGAGGAACGAGAAGCAGCAGATCGCAGCAAACGACATGCCGAAGCTTCCCCCGAAGCTACCCCGCCATCTCAGCGGAGAAGCAGCATGGCTTCCACCGAGATGCTTCAGCCGGAGCATGTCTTGACGGCTCCTGCCAGCTATCCCGTGGATGCTATCACGGAGTCTCAACATTGCTACATTATGGCGCGATGGATGAATTTGAAGGTCAAGGCGGCTGTTGGCTCTGTTTATCCTACTGGATCCGGAGCAACTTATCACTGCCGGCCGATTCCAGAAGGATATGCTAAGGTGATGGTGGATGAAATAACGGAGGGATTTGAGGACCTCCTGCTTGACCACCCTACCAGTGAAGGGGAGACTAGGCTGGGTTCTGCTCTGAAGACTCCATGCCTATGGCGGAAGGAGCTCATCAACCTTCCGAACTGGACGCCTCCGCCTCCTCCTCCTCCTCCGGCGAGTCAGGGAACTCCGCCTCCTCCACTGCCTCCTCCTCCGGCGAGTGACGATCAGGGCACGCGTGGCGGCACTCCTCCTCCTTCTCCGGCGCGTGGCGGCACTCCGCCTCCTTCACCGCCTACGCCGGCGCTCCCGAGTAGCCAGTAGCCTTCTCCTTCTTCGCCTCGCCAGCAAGGGCGGAAGAGACCCGCCACCGCCCCGGCTGCTCCGGCGCGTCGTACTCCTTCTCCTCCGCCTCGTAAGCAAGCACGAAAGAAGACAGACGCCGCAGCCGCTCCGTCTGCTCCGACGTCTAGCAGCACAACCAGAGGCGAGAGGCAATACAGATACGGTCCACCTCTCAAGCCTCTAGAGAAGTTACCGTACGAGAGGACCGAGGAGGAAAACGATACGATTGTGCGTACCCACGTGAAGGAGTTCTTTGAAGGTGTGAAAGCAAAGAGACATCCACCTACGGAGGAGAAGGTAGATCCAGTGAAAGCAAAGCGCACTATCGATGCCCTGAGGAAACTACCAAAGTCTCCGCCGAGAACCAACTATGAGCGCATTACTGAACAAACATATCTCCAAGCCTAGCGGTCAGGAACTACTGTCAGTGCTAAAAGGTTAAAAGAACGAGCAAAGGGGAAAAAATTGCCCAGCTCGGCGAACAAGCACAACAATCGTGCCCCCCGCTCAATGTGTCTAATGCTTCGGGGACGGTGGCCGGTTATGGCAATCTTGCAGATTACCTGCCTGATGATCAACTTCCTGATTTCTTGGAGGTGGACGAACACAGATACGAGTACGGGAAGCCTCTCTTCAAAGATGAAAAATCTCTGACAACAATGATGCGAAGATTCCATAATTGGTACATGGAAACCTGTAGAGAGTCTGGGGGTACGAATGCTTTGTATCTGAATATTAAAGAGGAGCATGACCTCGTTGCAAATGATCTGCTGACTGTTCCATTTGATGAGTTCTTTGCGTTCTTCAATCAAAAGGCCCTCGATAAACTAATGGTCTTTTGCTACTGTCTGTAAGTACTATTTCTGTCATTAAGTCTCTATATATAGCTCGGCTCTTTCATTTCATGTATTTATAATTAATTATCCTCAATATATTATGCAGATTGAAGATCGTCGAGTGCAAAAAACAAGAAATTTATGATATTGGGTTCATTAACACAAATATCATAGATGAATTTCTGGTTAAAAAGGACATCAAAGAGGCCGAGGACAACTTGCTACGATCGTTGATCAAAAATCAAAACAAAGATACCATACTCTTTCCTTACAACGGCAAGTGAGTGTTACTGTCGTGTGCATATTCGGTTTCCCTTATTACTCGAGCGAGGTTATAGTAATGTAATTGATGAGTTATGCATGCGTGAGCAGGTACCACTATGTTCTTATGGAGATTAAGTTTGAGCGGGGACTAGTAACCATCTTAGACTAGAGATAGAAAGATCCCAAAACCTATGCGGACATGACAAAATTTCTCAACAAGTAAGTTCAATCGATCATTATCGCACCATATCGGCAACTTTTTGTTCATTTCCTGATATCTCAAGTAATAATAATTATTTTCTTTGTCTTGCAGGGTTTGGAAACAGTTCACCGCAGAAGCTCCGGGACTGCCGAAGGAGCTGCGATATACATACCCGAAAGTAGGTACTACTGGCTAGCTAGTTGCGCGCATCTCCCGTTGATTCTATAGCTATACTTTCATCAATGCCATTTATAATGCTTCATTATTAGCTTGATTGACCTCTATTTCTTGTAAAGTGCTTGTGGCAGGAAGAAGGGAATGATTTATGTGGATACTACGTGTGCGAGTTCATCCATAACGCGACTTTGAAAAACAAGCGGGGCTACTCTAAAAGACAATATGAAGTGCGTAAGCAATAATATTCACAATTTCATTTTATTACACCATCATTTCTATTGAGTTTCATTCATATATATGTATTAATTAACCCCCTTCTTCAAATTAGACGTGGCACATGCGGAATGAACTCCTAGAACCAGATCGCATGAAAGCAATTCAAGAGGAATTGGCGGGATTCTTTCTTGACCACGTCATCACTAAAGTCGGAGAATACCATGTGCAAATTTATTTCAATTGCTAGGGGATTGTAATTAAGAGATCTTATACATATTGTACATGTATGTAGCCAGTAGCGTCGGATACATGATATACGAAAACTTGTTGTTCGACCAATCTCTCGGAGAAGGGGAGGTCGATCGATCACTTCTCTCGGTATGCATGACGAACTTCTGTACTCAATGGTTCTCTCGATCACTTATGTATATATAGTACGTAGCGTCGACCAAGCACGGACATAAGAGAGGACACTTCTCTCTATTAATTAGCTAGCTAACACAATATATGAAACACCTAAATCAACCCCCCAAAACCCCCAACCCCCCCTTCTTTAAAAAAACAAAACCCCCAGCCACTGGAATGCTGACGCGTGGATGCCTTTTGGTCCCGGTTGGTGCCACCAACCGGGACCAAAGGCCCCCTGACTGGGCTCGGCGCACAGGGCCACGTGGAGGCACATTGGTCCCGGTTCGTGTTTGAACCGGGACTAATGGGTGGAGGTATTAGTAACGACCCATTAGTCCCGGTTCATGAACCGGGACTAAAGGCGCTTACAAACTGGGACTATTAGGTGTTTCTCTACTAGTGCTAGCCGCCGCCAGGAGAGGTCATCTTTCAGTGCTGTCCTTCGGCGGCTCCCCTTCGCCAGCGACCTCGCTCGTCGGTGGTGAAGGGGGTCGCCGGATCCACGCGCGTTATTGTTTTTACTCTCTTGTAGTCTAGGTATTAGGTTGTTTATCGTCTTGGCTTTGGTGGTGAGGATGATGATGCTGAATAAAGATTCTTGGATCCTTCCCCGACGAGGTCATCAGTCCTATGGTTGGAGATGTATTTTAAAACTAGTCTGTTCAAGTAAGGATGGCGTGACGGCGGCGACATCCTCATGGTGGACTTGTGTCCTCGGGCTCCGCCGTTGCGACGACGTTTGCTCCAGCGTCCGTGCGAAGGTTGGGAGGCAGTCCAGAAGCGGATGCAGATTGTGGTCTGCATCGATGACATCTGGAAGACGGAACATGTGCTGGGTTCGTTGTTCATGGCTGACAGGTATGGTTTCATCCTTCAGCGTCTTAGCCGTGGTAAGGTGCCAGATCTGGAGTTCGATGGCGTGTCCGAGGCGTGTTGTCCCAGTTTGATTCGTTCAACGGCAATGGCTTCACTTTTGGTGAGCCACCTTGGAGGTTCACAAAGCTGCATATCAGTGATGGAGCCGCGTCGAGCTCGGTGAGGTGGTGATCCGTCATTCTTTTTGGCTGCTGTGGTGGTGCCGGAGGCAGGTGATGGGCATTTGTGTCAAGCTGAGATATGTTCTGCTATCTTTTCAGTTTTGTCATGTCGGTTATTACGTGACTTGTACTTTGTTCTTTATGATATGAATGAGACACATATTACCATGAAAAAAATTGCAACATCGATATTTCTCATGCTGGGAATCGGGGTGAGATGGAATCAGCTCGGAACAACCAGCACGGCCCGGTGGTGAACTAGTAGTCCTGGCCGTCATGCTACTCCGACTGCGGGTGGCATTCATGAGTTTTTTTCTTTGAAGTCGTCGCTCTTAGACTAGACACAGTGCATAGTAACATACACTAGCACTAGTAAAAAAATGGACAAATCTGAGACACATTAGTGCCGGTTCGATTTTGAGCCGACACTAATGTGTCCATTAGTGCCGGTTCCAACGGCTATCCGGCCACTCTCATTAGTACCGGTTCGTGGCGAACCTTTAGCACCGGTTCATGCCACGAACCGGTACTCAAGGGAGTGGTGGCAGGATGTTATCAGTCTGGGGCCCGTCCAGCACCTTTAGTACCGGTTCGTGGCACGAACCGGTACTAAAGGTCGACGTACATAAACCCTTCGTCCACCCGAGCCACTCTATTCTTCGCCTTTCCCCTCACTTCCTCTGTTCTCCCCTCTCTTCCTCGAGCTCCTCACAAATTTTGCCCAAAGTTTGTCAAGATTTGAAGGCCCCCATCCATTCAAATGATCACAAAGGTTAGCAACTTTGTCCTTTCAACTCTCATTGCTAGATTAGCTCTTGCAATGCTTTGTATAGTGATTAATTTGTGAGGAATTATATTTGCTAGTATTTGATTAATATGCAATTAGAGGTCAAAAATAACACTTAGTTTGCATATGTAGGTGTGGTTTACTTAGTGCCTTCTAAATCTCGTCGTAACCATCGTCGATCGCCAGCACCGTCCCGTCGCCGGCACCACCTTGTGGTGAGGCTCTTGTTCATGAATGTTTTACATTACCAAATTGATGTTTGTATGATTTGGATATATAGTTACTCGTATAATTGTCTTACCCATACATTGTTTGTTATACATAATGCCATGGTTTTGATATCCATCCCCGTCGGCCCTCGTCCTTGTTATGATTTGGATGTGGTATATTCTCTTTTAAAACTAGTTGTTGCATTTCGTGTTTATGACAAATTATGCCCATCAAGTTGACATAGATATTTTTATCTAGGAGGTATCTGAACCGGAAATTCCAACCGACCCTATTGTCGAGAGGTTAAATTTAGTTGAAAGAGAAAACGAGTATTTGAAATAAAAATTGAAAAGAATTGAGGGGGAGAAGATGGAATTGGAGTTGCATGTTGCCGATGTCATCGATGATCACAAGATCAAGATGGAGAAAATGAGGTTGAAGATTGGAAAGATTAGAAAATATGCCATTGATAGTGTGGATTGGTATCATTATGTTGTTGGATCAATTGTTACCTTAGTTGCAATCTTGATCGCATTTGTTGTTGCATTTAAATTCTTTAGCTAGAGAGTTATTTGTTGCATTTAATCAAGTGTTGTATATGAACTTTATGTATGAACTTTATGTACGAACTTGTATTAATTTGGTCTATTCGGTGTTGTGTATAATGAAGATATGAGCCGACAATGGATGTATGATGACCGATGCTCTCCCGGGTTCATTAATGGCGTGCATACTTGTTGGGGAACGTTGCAGAAAATTAAAATTTTTCCTACGGTTTCACCAAAATCCATCTATGAGTTCATCTAAGCAACGAGTCTAGGGAGAGAGTTTGCATCTACATACCACTTGTAGATCGCGTGCGGAAGCTTGCAAGGTGATGATGTAGTCGTACTCGACGTGATCCAAATCACCGATGACCAGCGCCAAACGGACGGCACCTCCGCGTTCAACACATGTACGGAACAGCCACGTCTCCTCCTTCTTGATCCAGCAAGGAAGAGAGGAGAGGTTGAGGGAGATGGCACCAGCAGCAGCACGACGGCGTGGTGTTGATGGAGCTGCAGTACTCCGGCAGAGCTTCACTAAGCACTATGGAGGTGGAGGAGGTGTTGGGGAGGGAGAAGGAGGCAACCAAAGGCCAAGACGTTCAGGTATGAAGTCCCTCCTCTCCCCCACTATATATAGGGGTGCCAAGGGGGGGTGGCCGGCCCTAGGAGATCCAATCTCCTAGGGGTGCGGCGGCCAAGGGGGGTTTTCCCTCCCCCCAAGGCACCTAGGAGCTGCCTTACCCTCCTAGGACTCTTGCCCCCTTAAACCCTAGGCGCATGGGCCTATGTGGGGCTGGTTCCCTTGGCCCATTAGGCCAAGGCGCACCCCCCTACAGCCCATGTGGCCCCCCGGGACAGGTGGACCCACCCGGTGGACCCCCGGGACCCTTCCGGTGGTCCCGGTACAATACCGATAACCCCGAAACTTGTCCCGATGCCCGAAACAGGACTTCCCATATATAAATCTTTACCTCCGGACCATTCCGGAACTCCTCGTGACGTCCGGGATCTCATCCGGGACTCCTAACAACATTCGGGTTACTGCATATACATATCCCTATAACCCTAGCGTAACTGAACCTTAAGTGTGTAGACCCTACGGGTTCGGGAGACATGCAGACATGACCGAGACTCTCTCAGTCAATAACCATCAGCGGGATCTGGATACCCATGATGGCTCCCACATGCTCCTCGATGTTGTCATCGGATGAACCACTATGTCGAGGATTCGATCAAACCCTGTATGCAATTCCCTTTGTCAATCAGTACGTTACTTGCCCGAGACTCGATCGTCGGTATCCCAATACCTTGTTCAGTCTCGTTACCGGCAAGTCACTTTACTCGTACCGTAATGCATGATCCCGTGTCGAACACCTTGGTCACATTGAGCTCATTATGATGATGCATTACCGAGTGGGCCCAGAGATACCTCTCCGTCATACGGAGTGACAAATCCCAGTCTCGATCCATGTCAACCCAACAGCTACTTTCGGAGATACCTGTAATGCACCTTTATAGTCACCCAGTTACGTTGTGACGTTTGGTACACCCAAGGCACTCTTACGGTATCCGGGAGTTACACGATCTCATGGTCGAAGGAAGAGATACTTGACACTTGCAAAGCTCTAGCAAAACGAACTACACGATCTTTTATGCTATGCTTAGGATTGGGTCTTGTCCATCACATCATTCTCCTAATGATGTGATCCCGTTATCAATGACTTCCAATGTCCATAGTCAGGAAACCATGACTATCTGTTGATCACAACGAGCTGGTCAACTAGAGGCTTACCAGGGACATTGTGTGGTCTAAGTATTCACACGTGTATTACGATTTCCGGATAATACAGTTATAGCATGAATAAAAGACAATTATCATGAACAATGAAATATAATAATACTTTTATTATTGCCTCTAGGGCATATTTCCAACAGTCTCCCACTTGCACTAGAGTCACTAATCTAGTTACATTGTGATGAATCGAACACCCATAGAGTTCTGGTGTTGATCATGTTTTGCACGCGAGAGAGGTTTAGTCAGTGGATCTGCGACATTCAGATCCGTGTGCACTTTGCAAATCTCTATGTCTCCATCTTGAACATTTTCACGGATGGAGTTGAAACGACGCTTGATGTGCCTGGTCTTCTTGTGAAACCTGGGCTCCTTTGCGAGGGCAATAGCTCCAGTGTTGTCACAGAAGAGTTTGATCGGCCCCGACGCATTGGGTATGACTCCTAGGTCGGTGATGAACTCCTTCACCCAAATCGCTTCATGTGCTGCCTCCGAGGCTGCCATGTACTCCGCTTCACACGTAGATCCCGCCACGACGCTCTGCTTGCAGCTGCACCAGCTTACTGCTCCACCATTCAACATATACACGTATCCGGTTTGTGACTTAGAGTCATCCAGATCTGAGTCGAAGCTAGCGTCGATGTAACCCTTTACGACGAGCTCTTCGTCTCCTCCATAAACGAGAAACATGTCCTTTGTCCTTTTCAGGTACTTCAGGATATTCTTGACCGCTGTCCAGTGTTCCTTGCCGGGATTACTTTGGTATCTTGCTACCAAACTTACGGCAAGGTTTACATCGGGTCTGGTACACAGCATGGCATACATAATAGATCCTATGGCTGAAGCATAGGGGATGACACTCATCTCTTCTTTATCTTTTGCCGTGGTCGGTGACTGAGCTGAGCTCAGTCTCATACCTTGTAACATAGGCAAGAACCCCTTCTTGGACTGATCCATTCTGAATCTCTTCAAAATCTTATCAAGGTATGTGCTTTGTGAAAGACCTATGAGGCGTCTCGATCTATCTCTATAGATCTTGATGCCTAATATATAAGCAGCTTCTCCAAGGTCCTTCATTGAAAAACACTTATTCAAGTAGGCCTTAATGCTGTCCAGAAATTCTATATTATTTCCCATCAGGAGTATGTCATCTACATATAATATGAGAAATGCTACAGAGCTCCCACTCACTTTCTTGTAAACGCAGGCTTCTCCATAAGTCTGCATAAACCCAAACGCTTTGATCATCTCATCAAAGCGAATGTTCCAACTCCGAGATGCTTGCACCAGTCCATAAATGGATCGCTGGAGCTTGCATACTTTGTTAGCGTTTCGAGGATCGACAAAACCTTCCGGCTGCATCATATACAGTTCTTCCTTAAGATGCCCGTTAAGGAATGCTGTTTTGACGTCCATCTGCCATATCTCATAATCATAGTATGCGGCAATTGCTAACATGATTCGGACGGACTTTAGCTTCGCTACGGGAGAGAATGTCTCGTCGTAGTCAATCCCTTGAACCTGTCGATAACCCTTAGCGACAAGTCGAGCTTTATAGATGGTAACATTACCATCCGCGTCCGTCTTCTTCTTAAAGATCCATTTGTTTTCTATCGCTCGCCGATCATCGGGCAAGTCTGTCAAAGTCCATACTTTGTTTTCATACATGGATTCTATCTCGGATTTCATGGCTTCAAGCCATTTGTTGGAATCCGGGCCCGCCATTGCTTCTTCATAGTTCGAAGGTTCATTGTTGTCTAACAACATGATTTCTAGGACAGGGTTGCCGTACCACTCTGGTGCGGAACGTGTCCTTGTGGACCTACGAAGTTCAGCAGTAACTTGATCCGAAGTACTTTGATCATTATCATGGTTTTCCTCTTCAGTTGGTGTGGGCATCACAGGAACGGTTTCCTGTGCTGCGTCACTATCCCGCTCAAGAGGTAGTACTTCATCGAGTTCTACTTTCCTCCCACTTACTTCTTTCAAGAGAAACTCTTTTTCCAGAAAGCACCCGTTCTTGGCAACAAAGATCTTGCCTTCGGATCTTAAGTAGAAGGTATACCCTATAGTTTCCTTAGGGTATCCTATGAATACGCATTTTTCCGACTTGGGTTCGAGCTTTTCAGGTTGAAGTTTCTTGACATAAGCTTCGCATCCCCAAACTTTTAGAAACGACAGCTTAGGTTTCTTTCCAAACCATAATTCATACGGTGTCGTCTCAACGGATTTAGACGGTGCCCTATTTAAAGTGAATGTAGCTGTCTCTAGAGCGTATCCCCAAAATGATAGCGGTAAATCGGTAAGAGACATCATAGACCGCACCATATCCAATAGAGTGCGATTACGACGTTCGGACACACCGTTTCGCTGAGGTGTTCCAGGCGGCGTGAGCTGTGAAACGATTCCACATTTCTTTAAGTGTGTACCAAATTCGTGACTTAAGTATTCTCCTCCACGATCTGATCGTAAGAATTTTATCTTTCGGTCACGTTGATTCTCCACCTCATTCTGAAATTCCTTGAACTTTTCAAAGGTCTCAGACTTGTGTTTCATTAAGTAGACATACCCATATCTACTCAAGTCATCTGTGAGAGTGAGAACATAACGATATCCTCTGCGAGCCTCAACGCTCATTGGACCGCACACATCAGTATGTATGATTTCCAACAAGTTGGTTGCTCGCTCCATTGTTCCGGAGAACGGAGTCTTGGTCATTTTACCTAAGAGGCATGGTTCGCACGTGTCAAACGATTCATAATCAAGAGACTCTAAAAGTCCATCGGCATGGAGCTTCTTCATGCGCTTGACACCAATGTGACCAAGGCGGCAGTGCCACAAGTATGTGGGACTATCGTTATCAACTTTAAATCTTTTGGCATCTACACTATGAACATGTGTAATATTACGCTCAAGATTCATTAAGAATAAACCATTGACCATCGGAGCATGACCATAAAACATATCTCTCATATAAATCGAACAACCATTATTCTCAGACTTAAATGAGTAGCCATCTCGTATTAAACGAGATCCAGATACAATGTTCATGCTCAAACTTGGCACTAAATAACAATTATTAAGGTTCAAAACTAATCCCGTAGGTGAATGTAGAGGCAGCGTGCCGACGGCGATCACATCGACTCTGGAACCATTCCCGACGCGCATCGTCACCTCGTCCTTCGCCAGTCTCCGTTTATTCCGCAGCTCCTGCTGTGAGTTACAAATATGAGCAACGGCACCGGTATCAAATACCCAGGAGTTACTACGAGTACTGGTAAGGTACACATCAATCACATGTATATCAAATATACCTTTGGTGTTGCCGGCCTTCTTATCCGCTAAGTATTTGGGGCAGTTCCGCTTCCAGTGACCCTTCCCCTTGCAATAAAAGCACTCAGTCTCAGGCTTGGGTCCATTCTTTGACTTCTTCCCGGTAACTGGCTTACCAGGCGCGGCAACATCTTTGCCGTCCTTCTTGAAGTTCTTCTTACCCTTGCCCTTCTTGAACTTAGTGGTCTTATTGACCATCAACACTTGATGTTCTTTCTTGATTCCAGCCTCTGCTGACTTCAGCATCGAGAACACTTCAGGAATGGTCTTTTCCATTCCCTGCATGTTGTAGTTCATCACAAAGCTCTTGTAGCTTGGTGGGAGCGACTGGAGGATTCTGTCAATGACCGCCTCATCTGGGAGGTTAATGTTCAGCTGGGTCATACGGTTGTGCAACCCAGACATCTTCAGGATGTGCTCACTGACAGAACTGTTCTCCTCCATCTTACAACTGTAGAACTTGTCGGAGACATCATATCTCTCGACCCGGGCATGAGCTTGAAAAACTAGTTTCAGCTCTTCGAACATCTCATATGCTCCGTGATGCTCAAAACGCTTTTGGAGCCCCGGTTCTAAGCTGTAAAGCATGCCGCACTGAACGAGGGAGTAATCATCAGCGCGAGACTGCCAAGCATTCATAATGTCTTGGTTCTCTGGGACGGGAGCGTCACCTAGCGGTCCTTCTAGGACATATTGTTTCCTGGCAGCTATGAGGATGATCCTCAGGTTCCGGACCCAGTCCGTATAGTTGCTGCCATCATCTTTCAGCTTGGTTTTCTCTAGGAACGCGTTGAAGTTCATGTTGACATTAGCGTTGGCCATTGATCTACAAGACATATTTGCAAAGGTTTTAGACTAAGTTCATGATAATAAAGTTCTAATCAAATTATGAACTCCCACTTATATTAGACATCCCTTTAGTCATCTAAGTGTTACACGATCCGAGTCGACTAGTCCGTGTCCGATCATCACGTGAGACGGACTAGTCATCGTCGGTGAGCATTTTCATGTTGATCGTATCTTCCATACGACTCGTGTTCGACCTTTCGGTCTCCGTGTTCCGAGGCCATGTCTGCACATGCTAGGCTCGTCAAGTTAACCCTAAGTGTTTTCGCTGTGTAAAACTGTCTTACACCCGTTATATGTGAACGTAAGAATCCATCACACCCGATCATCACGTGGTGCTTAGAAACGACGAACTGTAGCAACGGTGCACAGTTAGGGGAGAACACTTCTTGAAATTTTATAAGGGATCATCTTATTTACTACCGTCGTCCTAAGTAAACAAGATGCATAATACATAATAAACATCACATGCAATTATATAGTTGTGACATGATATGGCCAATATCATATAGCTCCATTGATCTTCATCTTCGGGGCTCCATGATCATCTTGTCACCGGCTTGACACCATGATCTCCATCATCATGATCTCCATCATCGTGTCTTCATGAAGTTGTCACGCCAACGACTACTTCTACTTCTATGACTAACGTTTAGCAATAAAGTAAAGTAGTTTACATGGCGTTATTCAATGACACGCAGGTCATACAAAAAATAATGACAACTCCTATGGCTCCTGCCGGTTGTCATACTCATCGACATGCAAGTCGTGAATCCTATTACAAAGAACATGATCTCATACATCACAATTCATCATTCATCACAACTTCTGGCCATATCACATCACATGATCAATCACTGCAAAAACAAGTTAGACGTCCTCTAATTGTTGTTGCATCTTTTACGTGGCTGCAATTGGGTTCTAGCAAGAACGTTTTCTTACCTACGAATCACCACAACGTGATTTTGTCAACTTCTATTTACCCTTCATAAGGGCCCTGTTCATCGATTCTGCTCCAACTAAGGTGGGAGAGACAGACACCCGCCAGCCACCTTATGCAACTTGTGCATGTCAGTCGGTGGAACCGGTCTCACGTAAGAGTACGTGTAAGGTTGGTCCGGGCCGCTTCATCCCACAATACCGTTGAGCAAGAAAAGACTAGTAGAGGCAAGTAAGATGACAAAATCCACGCCCAAAACAAAGTTGTGTTCTACTCGTGCAAAGAGAACTACGCATAGACCTAGCTCATGATGCCACTGTTGGGGAACGTTGCAGAAAATTAAAAATTTTCCTACGGTTTCACCAAAATCCATCTATGAGTTCATCTAAGCAACGAGTCTAGGGAGAGAGTTTGCATCTACATACCACTTGTAGATCGCGTGCGGAAGCTTGCAAGGTGATGATGTAGTCGTACTCGACGTGATCCAAATCACCGATGACCAGCGCCAAACGGACGGCACCTCCGCGTTCAACACACGTACGGAACAGCCACGTCTCCTCCTTCTTGATCCAGCAAGGAAGAGAGGAGAGGTTGAGGGAGATGGCACCAGCAGCAGCACGATGGCGTGGTGTTGATGGAGCTGCAGTACTCCGGCAGAGCTTCGCTAAGCACTATGGAGGTGGAGGAGGTGTTGGGGAGGGAGAAGGAGGCAACCAAAGGCCAAGACGTTCAGGTATGAAGTCCCTCCTCTCCCCCACTATATATAGGGGTGCCAAGGGGGGGTGGCCGGCCCTAGGAGATCCAATCTCCTAGGGGTGCGGCGGCCAAGGGGGGTTTTCCCTCCCCCCAAGGCACCTAGGAGGTGCCTTACCCTCCTAGGACTCTTGCCCCCTTAAACCCTAGGCGCATGGGCCTATGTGGGGCTGGTGCCCTTGGCCCATTAGGCCAAGGCGCACCCCCCTACAGCCCATGTGGCCCCCCGGGACAGGTGGACCCACCCGATGGACCCCCGGGACCCTTCCGATGGTCCCGGTACAATACCGATAACCCCGAAACAGGACTTCCCATATATAAATCTTTACCTCCGGACCATTCCGGAACTCCTCGTGACGTCCGGGATCTCATCCAGGACTCCGAACAACATTCGGGTTACTGCATATACATATCCCTATAACCCTAGCGTAACTGAACCTTAAGTGTGTAGACCCTACGGGTTCGGGAGACATGCAGACATGACCGAGACTCTCTCAGTCAATAACTATCAGCGGGATCTGGATACCCATGATGGCTCCCACATGCTCCTCGATGTTGTCATCGGATGAACCACTATGTCGAGGATTCGATCAAACCCTGTATGCAATTCCCTTTGTCAATCGGTACGTTACTTGCCCGAGACTCGATCGTCGGTATCCCAATACCTTGTTCAGTCTCGTTACCGGCAAGTCACTTTACTCGTACCATAATGCATGATCCCGTGTCCAACACCTTGGTCACATTGAGCTCATTATGATGATGCATTACCGAGTGGGCCCAGAGATACCTCTCCGTCATACGGAGTGACAAATCCCAGTCTCGATCCGTGTCAACCCAACAGCTACTTTCGGAGATACCTGTAATGCACCTTTATAGTCACCCAGTTACGTTGTGACGTTTGGTACACCCAAGGAACTCTTACGGTATCCGGGAGTTACACGATCTCATGGTCGAAGGAAGAGATACTTGACACTTGCAAAGCTCTAGCAAAACGAACTACACGATCTTTTATGCTATGCTTAGGATTGGGTCTTGTCCATCACATCATTCTCCTAATGATGTGATCCCGTTATCAACGACATCCAATGTCCATAGTCAGGAAACCATGACTATCTGTTGATCACAACGAGCTGGTCAACTAGAGGCTTACCAGGGACATTGTGTGGTCTAAGTATTCACACGTGTATTACGATTTCCGGATAATACAGTTATAGCATGAATAAAAGACAATTATCATGAACAATGAAATATAATAATACTTTTATTATTGCCTCTAGGGCATATTTCCAACAATACTTTTCTCCTTGCCGCTGAGGCAAACAAGCGGCCAGATGGTTTTATGCCTTGTCCATGTGCTGGCTGTAAGAATGGTCGCAATTACTCTACGTCAAGAACCATTCACGTCCTCCTATTTGAGTCCGGTTTCATGCCCCACTATAATGTTTGGACCAAGCATGGAGAAAGAGGGGTTATGATGGAAGACAATGAAGAAGAGGACGACGACATCTATCCTGGCCATGGGTTCCCTGAATACGATGATACAACAATGGAGGAAGAAGCTGAGCCGGTGATGCGGGAACAAGCTGAAGAAGAGGCATCAGATGAGTCTGCTGATGATCTAGGTCGGGCCATTGCCGATGCAAAGAGAAACTGCGCAAGTGATTTGGAGAGGAAGAAGTTGCAGCACATGTTAGAGGATCACAAGAAATTGTTGTACCCGAATTGCGAAGCTGACAAAAAAAAGTTGGGCACCACACTGGAATAGCTGCAATGGAAGGCAGAGAATGGTGTATCTGACAAGGAATTTGGAAAGTTGCTGGTAATGATAAAGAATATGCTTCCAAAGGACAACGAATTGCCCGAGAGTACGTATGAAGCAGACAAGGCTATTTGCCCTCTAGGGTTAGAGGTGCAGAAGATACATGCATGCCCTAATGACTGCATCCTCTACCGCGGTGCGTACGAGGATTTGAACGCTTACCCGGTATGTGGTGCATTGCGTTATAAGATCAGTCACGATGACCCTGGTGATGTCGAGGGCGAGCGCCCCAGGAAGAAGATTCCTGCCAAGGTGATGCGGTATGCTCCTATAATACCATGGTTGAAACGTTTGTTTCAAAACAAAGAGCATGCGAAGGCGATGCGGTGGCACAGAGAATACCATAAGAAAGACGGAAAGTTGAGAGTACCCGCTGACGGTTCGCAGTGGAGAAAAATCGAGAGAAAGTACAGGGAGGAGTTTGCAGGTGACCCAAGAAACGTATGGTTTGGTCTAAGCGCAGATGGCATTAATACTTTTGGGGAGCAGAGCAACAATCATAGCACGTGGCTTGTGACTCTATGTTTGTATAACCTTCCTCCTTGGTTGTGCATGAAGCGGAAGTTCATTATGATGCCAGTGCTCATCCAAGGCCCTAAGCAACCCGGCAATGACATTGATGTGTACCTAAGGCCATTAGTTGAAGAACTATTACAACTGTGGAATGGAACAGGTGTACATGCATGGGATGAGCACTGATAGGAAGAATTTGACCTAAAGGCGTTGCTGTTCGTGACCATCAATGATTGGCCTGCTCTCAGTAACCTTTCAGGACAGACAAACAAGGGATACCGCAGATGCACGCACTGTTTGGATGATACTGAGAATATATACTTGGAGAGTTGTAGGAAGAATGTGTACCTGGGACATCGTCAATTTCTTCCGAGCAGGCATCCCGTAAGAAAGAAAGGCAAGCATTTCAAAGGTGAGGCGGATCACCGGACGAAGCCTCGCCACCGTACTGGTGCTGATGTACATGATATGGTCAAGGATTTGAAGGTAATCTTTGGAAAGGGTCCTGGCGGACAACCTGTTCTGAAGGACGCTGACGGACGTGCGCCCATGTGGAAGAAGACATCTATATTTTGGGACCTGCCCTATTGGAGAGACCTAGAGGTCCGCTCTGCAATCAATGTGATGCACGTGACGAAGAATCTTTGCGTGACCCTGCTTGTCTTCTTGGGCGTGTATGGGAAGACAAAAGATACACCAGAGGCACGGAAGGACCAACAACGTATGCACGGTAAAGATGGCATACATCAGGGTCAGGCCAGCTACGCTCTTACCAAAGAAGAGAAGGGAATCTTCTTTGAATGCCTGCTCAGCATGAAGGTACCGTCTGGCTTCTCGTCGAATATAAAGGGAATAATAAATATGGCAGAGAAAAAGTTCCAGAACCTAAAGTCTCATGACTGCCACGTGATTATGACGCAACTGCTTCCGGTTGCATTGAGGGGGGTTCTACCGAAAAACGTTCGATTACCATTGTGAAGCTATGTGCATTCCTCAATGCCATCTCTCAGAAGGTAATCGATCCAGAAATCATACCAAGGTTACAGAATGATTTGGTGCAATGTCTTGTCAGTTTTGAGTTGGTGTTCCCACCATCCTTCTTCAACATCATGACGCACGTCCTAGTTCACCTTTGCGAAGAGATTAACATTTTGGGTCCTGTATTTCTATACAATATGTTCCCCTTTGAGAGGTTCATGGGAGTCTTGAAGAAATATGTTCATAACCGTGCTAGGCCAAAAGAAAGCATCGCGAAGGGCCATGAAAATGAGGAGGTCATTGAGTTTTGTATTGACTTTATTCCTGACCTTAAGCCGATTGGTGTTCCTGAATCGTGGCATAAGGGCAGACTAGATAGAAAAGGCACGCTCGGAGGGGATCAAATAATATGTATGGACGTGCATTCTCTCACTGAAGCACACTATACAGTTCTACAGAATTCCGCCTTGGTGGCTCCGTATATGGAGGAACACAAGAATTTTCTACACTCCAAACACCCGGAGAAGTCTGACGACTGGATTACACGTGAACAAACGAGGACTTTCGCCGGTTGGTTGCAGAAACGTGCCATGCACGATGGCCATATTGAAGATGAGCTATACTCGCTGTCCCAGTTACCATCTTCGAATATAATGACTTTCAAAGGGTACAAGATAAATGGGAATACATTTTACACGATCGCCCAAGATAAGAAGAGCACCAACCAAAACAGTGGTGTCCACTTTGATGCAACAGCCAACACGGGAAAGGAAACATATTATGGTTACATAGAGGACATATGGGAACTTAACTATGCAGGTGGTTTGAAGGTTCCTTTGTTTCGGTGCAAATGGGTCAATATGACACGAGGCGGGGTAATGGAAGACCCGCAGTACGGAATGACAACAGTGGATCTCAACAATCTTGCGTATGCAGAAGAACCATTCGTCCTAGCCAATGATGTGGCGCAGGTTTTTTATGTGAAAGACATGTCTACCAGGCCGAGAAAAAGAAAAGATAAGGAAGCGAATGGATCATACGACGAGACAAAGCGCCACATAGTTCTTTCAGGGAAAAGAAACATCGTGGGAGTGGATGACAAGACAGACATGTCAGAAGATTATGAAAAGTTTGATGAAATTGCTCCATTCGCAGTGAATATTGACCCGAGCATCCAGTTAAATGATGAAGATTTTCCATGGCTACGGTGCAAAGGGACACACGCGAAGAAAAAGTTTCACACCCAAAGATCCGGGATGTGATCGGCTTCACTATCATCACTTTCTTCTGTGTTTCACACCCAGGAGGGAATCTCTGTACTAGTTAGGGTAGTTATGTGTTTTGGCATTTGAAACGCGAAGACATTTTATGTGCAAACAAATTCTTTCATGCATTTACTATCTCTTTCGAAGTATCAGGGTTTCGGACGAAAACTCATCTGTTACAAAGGCATTTCATTTTTTAAATAACCTAAGCATTACCAAATTGAATATAATGATAAAACACAATAATATTAAACATAAGAAAAAAGAATCACTGAAAAATCTTTTTTCAAAGTTAAGTTATTCACAAACTAGTGATTCACAAAAAATTCAAATAATTCAAAATTTAAACTATTCAAATTTGAAAACTACTGGCACTAACAGAAAGTTTGTAATTTTTTGTACCTAAAGCAAAAATATTCAGAAAGAAACTCTAAATATAGCAAAAAACAACTCAAAAATAAATAAAACAAAAAAAGCAAAAAAATTTAAGAAAATAAAAAAAGCCCGCCTACTGGGCCAAAGCGGCCTGCATACGACTAGAAACACAACCATATGTTGGGCCAGGATGCAGGCCCGCAAAGGACCAGTAGGCCCACAGGGCAGCAATAAACAGGTAGGCCCAGTAGGCCTGCTTAGGAGAGGAGCTCGAGAGAGCTACCGCACTGGGGCTTATAAACTAGTGTGGTAGCCCTTCGACTAGCGAGGTGGGACTAAACATGCCGCAGCGCACTGCGCCAACGCACCCCTTTAGTACCGGGTCATGGCACCAACCGGTACTAAAGGGGGGGTCTTTAGTACTGGTTGGAGCCACCACCCGGTACTAAACGGGGGCGCGTCCCGCCGCTTGGCCTGGCCAAAACAGACCTTTAGTACCGGGTCGTGACACCAACCGGTACTAAAGGTCCATCTTATATATACAACAGTTGAAAAAATTTACTTTCCCTCTCTGTTTCTTCCCTCCGTCGCGCCGCCCTGCCCCGATCGACGCTGTCCCCGTCGACGTCGCCGTCCCCGCCCCTCGTCGCTGACCCCGACCGTCCCCGCCCCTCGTCGGCGCCCCCGTCGATGTCGCTGCCCCGGCCGTCCCCGTCCCCACGCCCCGGCCGCCCCGTCGCCGTGCCCCGCCCCGTCGTAGTCGCCGGCCCGTCCCGTCGTCGCCGCCCCGTCCCGTCGCCCCGTCATCGCCGCCCCGTCCCGTCGCCCCGTCGTCGCCTCACCGGTGAGCTCACCCCGGCCGCCATGTTCACACACACACACACATTACACACTACACACACACACACATTACACACTACACACACACACATTACACACTACACACACACACATTATAGAATTTTTTCTATTTTTTAGTTATAGAAATGTTAGAAATTATTCTGTTTTGTAGTTATAGAAATATTTTTAGAAATGTTAGTTATATAGAAATGTTATAAATTTTTCCTGTTTTTTAGTTATAGAAATATTAGAAATGTTATAATTGTTTCCTGTTTTTTATTTATAGAAATATTTATAAAAATGTTAGCAATTTTTTTGTTTTTTAGTTATAGAAATATTAGAAATGTTAGTTATATAATCAGAAATGTTAGAAATTTTAGAATTAGTTTTAGTTAGATGAATTAGATTAATGTCAAATTGTTAGAATTTGCATATAGAATGTTAGATTAATGTTACTTTTTGGGCATATAGTATTTGTTCTCGACGATATGCCCGGCCCGCATCCTCGCCGTTGACCCGTTCGTGACGACATCATGCTTCAGAGGTCCCATGTCCGGGACTGGGCTCCGCCGGGCTGGCACTGGGAGGTGTTACCTGGAGGGGCGCGCCGCTTGGTGAGGAACCCGGCCTCGGGTCCCATCGTCGACCCTGATCTCCTTTGGTGGCGTTCGCGTGGGCCACATTCGGTGCAGAGGCAGCCGGCCCCGCCGGAGGTGGTGCGTCGCTGTGTCAAGGAGGAAGACGAGCACGTCCATCGCTACATGGCTGCTATGGACGACGTCAGGTTCTCCACTACTTGGCAGATTCTTTCGCTAGATGACCGGAGATATGGTCCTGTGATGGTTCCTTCTCTTTGGGTGTCCACCGCCCGCGCCCCAGGAACCGCGAATGGCGCCCTAGATTATTCTGTAGTACTCGATCTTTATTAGGTACCTAGCCAGTGATGTATTCGATATATAATATTTGAGACGATGTATTCGAGATTATATATATTATTCGAGACGATGATATATATTCGAGATTATATATTAATCGATACGATGCATATATATATTGCTAATTTATATGATTCAGTTTTCCTTATTGATTGCATCCATGCGTTGTAATTTGAATACTAAATTGTTCTATATTTCTTCTGTATTTGTTAAGTAAAAGATATGGCGGACAATACCGGCAGAGACAGAGAAGAGGAATTGTTCGACATCATACGCAGCCCTGGCAGGCTAGATGATCTGAATGAAGCAGATGACGGCTCCCAATATCTGAACAATACCGGAGAGGGTGATGAAAAGATATTCGATCTCGACGACCGAGCTGATGAAGTAATGAACTATGATTCTGATTATGATGACACAAATAATGTTTATGATGACACAAAGAATGCTGATCTTCAAATAACAAAGACTACCGGCGAGGTATATTTATATAAGCAGGCATCTGGTGATCATCACATGTTTTTTTTATTTTAAGATATATGAACGAATTGATCTTCTTCTTTCAGCCCTCCGGATCAAGCAAACCTGCTTCTACAGACAGCAAGACAAAGCGAGGCCCGGGCAGATTATTGAAGGACGGTGTAAAGTACAACATCGAATCCGTCAAACCTAGTGGCGAACCCTTGACGCCTAAGAACATTGCAAACAAGTGGAATCGTCAGTGCGGAGTTCTTGTGAAGGACAAACTCCCGATCTCCATTCAAGAATGGAAAGAGCCAAAGACTAAACGTCCAGGTGTTACTTGGGTCGACGACAGAGCCAAAAAAGACCTTTGGGATTCTCTAATGGAACATTTCACCCTACCAGATTATTTCACTAAAGCAGATGTGGACAAAGTGAAGGGCGCTGCTCTTAAGAAGATGGCAATTGCATTCAACACCCACAAGAAAACTGTATGGGTCACCTACCTCACTGCAAAAAGGAAGACTCCAGAATTCACGGGAACACTAGAGAAGCAAAGAGAACACTGGGACGATTTCGTGAAATTTAAGGATTCAGAAATATCTAAGGAACGGTCGATAAAAAACAAGGCCAATGCCGCAAAAGACGCAGTTCCATAGGCTGGGTCCAGGTGGCTACACGGTGGGAATGCCTAAGTGGGATAAGTTTGAGCAAGAGATGGAGGGTGCAGGGGTCACTCCGATTACTAGGAGCTGCCCCCCCAGGTGCAGAACTTGGTTCTATGCGCATGGGGCGCGTTGGACCCGAAGACAGGCCTGGTTTCGAAGAAGGCAAGTCTAAACGGAGCCGAACAAAAGATACTTGACGCAATAGAAGAAGCTCGAGCGGGGGTGTTTACGACCAACAGAGAGAACGACGAGCTTACGCGCGCCCTGGGAAATCCTGAGCACCCGGGAAGAACACAAGGCATGGACGTTATTCCCTGGTATGAGGGATTTTCGGACTGAAATGACGACTATAGGTCCCGTGCAAGAAAGAAGATGGAGGAGGATAAGAAGAGGAAGCTAGAGGAGGAGCAGAGGAAGTAGGACGCAGAACGCCTTCAAGGCCTAGAAGCAAGGCAAGCGGACTTGGCACTCAAATTCCAGCAGCAGCAGCAGCAGATCGACTCACTTAGCCAGGAAAGGGGGTCTCAGCAGTGGCAGCAGCAAGCGGATGATCGTCCATCATTGGATAGCACCATACCATCCATGCCGAGAAGCAGCGTTGGTTCTGCCCCGGGCGACACACTGCTGGATACATACCACCCTGTGGATGACATCATAGAGAACACTAACTGTGAGCTACACTCCAAAATGAAGAACATATCCATGAAGGTGGCGGACGGCGTTGCTTTCACAATTACCCCTGAAGCAACCTTCCATTGCATCCCGATTCTAGAGGGCTATGCTCGTGTCATGGTTGATGAAGTGGTGGAGCCATATTCGATGCTAGTACTTGACATTGCTGGAGGTGACGGCGAGCGCACACTGGGAGATGCCGTACATTGTATCATCCTATGGAGAAAGGATTGCATCATCTTTCCAAGTCCACCGACACCGCATCGTCTGCTGACTCCTCCTCGAAGTCCGCCACCGAGTCAGCAGACTCCCGCTCCTCCAAGTCCACAAACGCGTGAGCCGACTCCTCCTCGAAGTCCGCCACCTCCTCCAAGTCCCCGAACGCTTGAGCAGACTCCTCCTCCTTCATGTCCGGCACAGTGTCAGGCCACTCCTCCTGCTTCAAGTACGGCACAGCGCCAGCCACGTCCGCCGTCTCCGCCGTCTCAGCAATCGCAGAAGAGACACGCAGCAGCTATGGTGCGTAACGGTACGAGTCGAGGTAGTACAGGAAGTACACACAGAGACAAGCGATATAAATATGGTCCAAGCCTCGCTCCTCTTCCTCAGAGGCCTTACGACATGACCGAGGAGCAAAACACATCCATAGTGCAGGCCCAAGTGGACGCCCATTTTGGATCGAAACCGGCACCGCCGCCAAAGGAGAAAGTGCCTGAGAAAATGATTGACCACTTCATTCGTATGGCTAGAGCACCAGCTCCCAAGCCTGTTGACTCAGACTATGAGCATCAAATTAGGAAGCTACATCGAGCACGGCTACAGAAGGAAGCGAGCTCGAGCTCGAGCCAACAAGCAGCTGGCAAAAAATGCGGGAAAACCGTTCCCCAGCTGGGAGAACAGGCGGCGCAAGCGATCCCCCCGCTTGTTGTGCCAACAACACATGAGAGGAGTACGCGCGCCAAATATTATTGTGGGCAAACAGTTAGCGTTCCCCAGCAGGGCGATGTGGTAATAACGGAGGAGCATATAATGCAGGCTGAAATGCTCAAGATCTCTGTGGGACAACTCCTCGAAATCGAGCCCATGTCTCCGCTTAGAGAATCGGAAATAAAATGGAAATATGTTCGGGGCCAACCTTTGGTCCATCCAGACAAGGTCAAGGACCTCCCAACGAGAATGTATGAATTGCATCAATGGTACATGAACATTACCAAGATTTCCAATCGAGTGTCCCTCATGGTGAATGTCAAGGAGGAGCATTATTACCATGAGAAAGCTCTCGCCATTGAGTACCCAGAACTATTTTAGTTATACAATCAAGACGCACTCGACAAGTCTATCGTCAGTTGCTATTGTCTGTAAGTGATTTCTTTCTGTAATTTAAGTCTCAAGCTAGTTATGTAGTGATAATTTTGATCAATCATCACATGCAATTATCCTCACTATATTCTTTTCTGTGGTATTATATGCAGGATGAAGATGTATGAAATGAAAAAAGCTGGACGCTATGGCATTGGGTTCATTGACCCAAATACCATTAATGAGTACATATGGAAGCTTCCATTTTATCAAGCATGTGTAGAGGAAAGCATGCTAGAGTTCTTGAAGCGCCTCAATAACAATGAAGATATACTACTTCCTTACAACTTCCCGTGAGTCACACTGTCTTGTACTGCAAATTCTGTTTTTGCTTACTAGCTAGCTAGATGTTAATAATTAAGTGTATACGGTTTATGGTAGTTGGTTAATTTTATGCACATGCCCGCTTAATTAAGACATGCAAACGTGTGCGCATGCAGTTGGCACTGGGTCTTGATAGACATTAAACTTGACGAAGGAAAAGTTGAATTACTGGACTCACTACTTAAAAAAGAAAGTGACTACACCATCGTGAAGGGGATAGTCAACAGGTAATTTCAATCATTATTAACTATATATATCTCGGCCTATTATTAGTTCATCATTTCCTGATATGAACTATTTAATAACCCCTTTATTAATTTTCTTTGCCGGCGGGCAGGGCATGGGCAAAGTTCATCAAGGTGACTCCAGGCGACTGGAAAAAAAAGTTGTTTTGGCATCGAACAAAGGTAAGTACTTAAGTAGTACTAGCTAGCTACCATCTCTAATTCTTGTTTCAATATCATTAATTAATTATCATGCTTGATTAATCATTATCTGATTCAATTCCATTCTCGTAAAGGCCCTGAAGCAGGCGTCGGGGAATAATCTGTGTGCATTCTACGTTTGCGAAAACATTTGCATGATGACATCCGAAAGGAGCAGATCTGATAGACAGGACTGGGTACGTTTGTCAGAATACTATTCACGCCATTATCGGTATCTAGTCACACAACTAACACACATGCATATTGATCCTTCTTAATAGTTCAGAGAGGTGCGGAATAAGCTCCTACCATCGGACCGCATACTAGCAATTCAAGAGGAAATAGCCGGATTTTTGCTCGACTAGGTCATAGATCCCAAAGGAGAATACTATTACCCGCTACCGCCCCCATGAACCACTTGTCATTGTGCTCCGAAGGCACCAAGGCAACATATGTAGGAGAAATTGTATATGTATATACATGTGTATGTGTGAATAATTAATGGTGTTGGTTGTGAGACATTCGATGATATATATATGCGGTTCTACGTACGAGAAAATCTATTTATATATGCATAACATGTACAATTTGTAGTATCGTGAAATACCAGCAAACAAAAAAATGGAATGGAAAATAAAGCAAAAAAAACCCCAAACATTTAGAATAAAGCAAAAAAAAACCCAAACATTTAGTACCGGTTGGTGTTACCAACCAGTACTAAAGCCCTACTCGCACACGGGCCTGGCTCGTGCCACGTGGTGTCACTTTAGCGCCGGTTCATGACGAACCGGTACTAAAGGGGGGGGGGCTTTAGTCCCCACTGCCAACCGGCACTAAAGGCCGTTACGAACCGACACTAAAGGCCGGTTCTGCACTAGTGTAGTAACATTCACATATGCCTAGACTATGTTACTATCTTCATAGTGGGTAGTAACATAAGTGTGGTAACAGGCAAAGCTTCATTTATTAGGTTGTAGACTCATATTGCATTGGGACATGTGATGTTACAGTAACTAGCTAAGTTACTGTAACTACCTCTCTCCTCATTAGAGCAAGTACAATAGAGCTGAGTCAGCGGGCTATAAGAAATAAACTAGTATATTTCTGCTTAGTTGGAGGAAAGAGAAGAGGAGAGAGATGGTAAGCTGGCTCTTCGTGAAGAGCCAGCTCTAGCATGTGCTTCTAGACACTTTGTGAGAATGAAAGGTGGGTCACATAATAAAAAAGTAGTACACTCTTTTAATCTACTATTGTACATGTTGACTATAAGATGGGTTTAGATGACATGGCACTGGCTTATAGCCAGCAGCTGGCTATACTATTAACCATGCTCTTAACTCATTGCCACATAAGAAAATTTTCTGCGTTGGACTCGATGTTACTGCTGAAGTTACTTCCACTATGGCTAGTCTTAAGGCTTCAATTTATCAGAAAGGATATGCAAGAGTTTTTCGGTTAATGTGCAAAAACCCAAGCGAAATTCGTTAGAAAACATCCACAAGCTACGACACCTCGGTTGCTTCCCATAAGACCTACACACACCATCAAGGAGAGGACACAATTGAAGTTGCATGTAATGTCATTGTCATCACCTCTCTTCGAGCAAGCGACTCCTATTTCACCGCAGACAACCCATCAAGACCGCTTCGAATAAACGATGCACAAGAACTTGTGTCGTTGTTACGACAGACGAAGGAAGAGCAGCGCTACAACCTCTACCTTTTCGCACATCACCGGTTGTGGTGGAGGGCCAGATCTGTGGTGACTTTCCAAGCGTGGACACATGGCAGCCATGACTGAGGAGAACCTGAACTTCGTCATCGAGCCAGGCGGCGTGGACGACCGCGGAGGTGAATGCCGCTAACTGCACATCCTTTTCGCCGGCAACTATGATCCCTGGCGCCGCTACGATGACGAGGCCGGCTCGTCCATGTCCAGCGTCGACCTCAAATTCACTGACGACGGCCATGACGAGCAGGAGTAGGGTGTCGGTGCTAAAACCGGTTAATATCGGGTAGGGGGTCCGAAACTTGATGATCTGAGCTAGATGGTAATAGGAAAAGTAGGGACATTATGTTTTCCCAGGTTCAGGCCACTTGATGAGGTAAAACCCTACGTGATGTTTCTTCTCTATTGATTGTGATGGGGTACTTGGTACAAGATGATCTACCTCGAGATCATATGAAGTTGTTCTAAGCTCTAAAACTACGTATGCGTGCCTCTAGAGACTAAACCCCATGAATTATATAGGCACCGGGGGGGTGTATTTCCGGTTACAAATGGTTGGTTGCGATTCAGAGATAAGCACACCGGTCCTTTAGATACACCATGAAGTGTACGCTAAGTCTTTGGGAGATCTTCATTTGGACGATGGTGAGGGCCTTAGCCTAGACAAGACACTTTCAACCACTGGTAGGTCCTCGGCCCGACCCATGAGTGATGGGGGCCAAAGTGATGTTCACCCCCTAATCCGGGACAAAGTCATAGGGCATGGGAGACGGCGATGCCTCATGTCCCAAGTGGGTCAATCTGTGTCACATGTCCTACTTTTCCTTGCCGATGACCACACCTGCACATCTTGGGGATCACAACCATCATACATGGACACGGCGAGGAATAACCAGGACTTGAAGGGCATATACTTTCTGGGCTCACGGGGGCTGACAAAGATTTAGACTAGGTTAACTTTCCGGTGTTTTTTATTCTGGAAATATGTCAAAAATGTAATAAACTTGATCTGGTTTAAATGAAAATCATCCGGTTTGTTAAAATCCATTTTGAAATGTATGCGACCAGGGTTAGATGGTTGGCTCTCGTATCAGTGTTCACAGACGCGTCCACAGACAAATACAATTTTGTTTTAAGGTACAACATTGGAGATGCCCTTAATAATAGAGACCGGAGTGAGACATCTAGCAACATTGTGTAGGGAGTTTCGGTGCCCAGACTCATCTGCGCCTGGTTAGAAAAAAATTCGTAAAAATTTGAAAAAACACAAAAGTCCCCCCAAAAAATTGTGCGGTAGAAAATATGATGCATGAGGCTCGCTCCAAATTTAAAGTCATTTGAACATCTTAGCAGCTCTCAGCAAAAAAGACAAATCGGTCCAAAACAGTACATGAAAAGTAAACATTTTTTACAGACCCTCAATTTATCTTTTTTGCTGAGAGCTCCTCAGATGTCCAAATGATTTAAAAATTGGAGTGGACCGCACGCATCAAATTGTTTACCCACAAAAAAATTGAATTTTTTTGAATTTTTCTAGTATTTGTTTTGATTTTTTGTCATCGCGGGTGCAGATAAGCTCGAGTGTAGAAATGGATTTTCGGTGACCTATTGGTGAAAAACACGAGGTGGAGAATTCAATGACAATGTCCCGTCACATGAGTTAAACTATGTTAAGCATCAGGTGGGAGATCTACTCACATTAATCCGTCACTGGAAAACACTAGGTGCAGAATCCAATTAAAATGACCCATTGCGTTCGTTGAATTATGCTAAGCATTGGTAAAACATCTAGTGATATTTGAAAGTGTTTTTCTAAGCACGAGCTCGTGTGAGCTCGAGTGAACAGTAAAATTAGAAAGAAATCTAAAATAACTTTTCATAGAAAATATTGACAAATATTTTCATTTCGTGCAAGTTTCATCCCGACATGACTTTCGTGGAAGACATGTCAAAAAAAAGAAGATGCTCATTGTAGCTCAGATTTTCTTTCTTCAATTTTACTGTTTAGCCGAGCTCACATAAGAGCTCAATCTTAATTTACCCGTATCATACTGATATTGATCTATCATTGAAAAATAATAGATAGAGAATCCAATGACAATTTCTTACCACATCCATTAAATTATGCTACTGCCTCCTTTTCGGTTTACAGAGCTAATCTAAAAAAATGCTTTTTCATTTTCATAGTCTCAATTCTACTACTTACCATCACATTTTTTCAGATTTCAAGGTGAACTAAATCACTTCATGCAAGGATAAAGAGATAACTCACAAATGCATGGAGAAATTCTTCGTCATTTAGTGGTCATGCATGCATGCATTGTAATTAATGTATTGGTAAAATAAGTTATTGGAAAAAATGAGCGTATTAATTAGGTATTTTTGCAAACTACTCACTCCCTTCTGGTTTACTGGCTTATCTCATATTTTTTTCATTTTATAAGTCTCAATTATATTGCTCCTCATCACATATTCATATTTCAAGGTGCATAAAATTAAGAGAAAGCTCACCAATGCATGTAAATATTCTTCGTAATTTCTTGATCACACATGTATGCAAATTAATGCATTGGTAAACATAATTTTTGGAGGAAAACAAGCGCATTAATTTAGCACTTTTGCAAATTACAAACATTGTTTGACCCCTCATGATCTACCTTAACTGTGAGATTTTTGAATTGAGCCATATAAACCGTGGGGGAGGGGGGGGGGTACTAAAGTAATTCTACCACTCATCATCAATCTTGGTTAGAGAGATTTTCAAATTGACCCTTATAAAAAGGGAAGGAGCGAGTAAGAATTTCTATCTCGGTCTTAGTTTACCGATACCCTCGTATTTTGGGTCATGTTTTGTCCATGACTTTGACTAATAAAATATAAGTTATACATGGCAAAAATAATATTATTAAAAATTACATTTAAATGCAAATCTAACAATATAGTTTTTGTGACATGCATTAATATTTTGCTGGTCAAATAAATAGTCAAACTTTGACTCGAAATACGATCATGATTAATAAATCAAGACCAAGGTATTACTAGGGTTTAGGGTTTAGAGTTTAGGATTTTGATGTAGGTGGTGATTCCAATGACACTAACTCATCACAAGCACTAAATTATTATACTAATCCCAACATTCCACCTTTCAGAATCAGTGACAGTTAGAAAGGCGAGGTAGAGCACTCACCTTTTAAGTCGTGGAAGAGAGACACGGGTTCACTCTTTTTCTTTAGCTGGGAAGAGTTCCGTGGTACTGGCCGTGGCCGATACACCCTCAGCAGCTCAGCCTCCTCTGTTTGCTCGGGTCAAGGTTCAACTGTCGAACTCATCAGCAACCGGTGCCGGTGGGTGCCTCTTTCATGGTTCTTTTCTGTTTTCTTCTGTGTTCTTTTCTTCTTCGACCTCCTTTTTGCTGTTGCTGTTCATCTTGGTTCCTTCCGGAACAAGTGTTGCACGCGCACGCGCCGGGTATTCTATAGTTTCTAGGTGACCGGCCACCCCTCTCTGCCATTGGAGCTCGGTGTGTGCTCACCTCAGTGCACGCCGATCGCCGCTCGGATGTGCTCAGCTATGTGCAGATTGTTGGCCCAGTCCCGACCTTGATGACGCTGTTGTTGAGTACTTTCCGACAATACGCAGCGACGTACAAGCTACAGCCGATTGCTTCCGGCTGCTTCGACGGAGACGTGCACGTACAGCGGTACACAAGCAGGCAAGTACCCTGGTGGATGGATTCTCGTGTCTAGCTAGCTATCGTAGACAAAGTTCGTCGGAAACACAATACGCAGACTCGCCGAGTTGGCCAAGAGGCTCGTGTCAAGCCTTTGCACTTTATTGCTTTGATTTATCTGGTATTACAGGGGATACACGCACTGGTATTTATATTACCAATATTCTACCTAGTACATGTACGACTCGGTTACTGCTACAAGTCCGTGCCGGACTATACTTACCTAATCGTGATTATTTCCAACAATCACCCCCCTAAGCATGATGTCCTCACTTTACAGCTTGGACGCCGATCCTTCTCCGCATCTCCGTGAACTTCTGTCGCCCTAAAGACTTGGTCAGGATGTCTGCAAGCTGATCGTCGGTGCAAATGTAGTTGACTTCAATCTTGCCTTCTTCCACGCAATCCCGTATGTAATGATACCTTATATCAATGTGCTTACTTCTGTCATGATGCACTGGATTCTTACATAGAGCAATCGTGGACTTGTTGTCAACATAAAGCACCACTCCTTCCGGTTCCTTGTCAGTGAGGTCACCGAGTAGCCTTTCTAGCCACACACCTTGACCTGCCGCGGTTGCAGCTGCAATATACTCCGCTTCACAGGATGATAATGCGACCACCTTCTGCTTTTGTGATAGCCAACTCACTATGCTTCTTCCCAAGAAATATGCCACGCCCGAGGTACTTTTACGGTCGTCAATATCTCGTGCCAAGTCGCTATCACTGTAGCCAAGTAGCTCCACCATCTCCTTCCGCTTCTCTCTCAAATAGACACAACCGAAGTTAGTTGTCCCTTTGATGTACCTGAGTATTTTTTTCACAGCTGCCCAATGTTCTGTCGTGGGTGCTTCCATGAAGCGACTCACTACGCCAACGGAATAGGCCAAGTCTGGTCGTGTATTCACAAGATACCTTAGGCTTCCGACCACACTTCTATAGTCCGTTGCATCAACCGCGGGTGCTTGGCTCCTTTTGCTAAGTTTAAGTCGAGGCTCCATTGGAACATGACTTGGATTGCAGTCCTCCATGCTACAGCTTTCAAGAATCTTCTTTGCATATGCCTCCTGGCATAACGTGATTCCCTTCGGCTTTTGCTGTACCTCGATCCCGAGATAGTAAGTCAAGAGCCCTAGATCACTCATCTTGAAAAGCTCCTTCATTTGTAGCTTGAATTTAGCAATCTCCTCCTCATCTACTCCAGTTATCAAGAGATCATCAACATAGATGCCCACTAGGAGACGATCCTTGCCTTTACCTCGCTTGTACATAGCATGCTCCAGTGGACTTTTCTCAAAACCAAGAGAAACTAGTGTACGATCAAGCTTGATGTTCCAAGCCCGAGGAGCTTGGCATAGCCCGTACAATGCCTTGTGTAGTTTCAACGCCTTGTGCTCCTCTCCCTTTTTGATGTAACCCGGTGGTTGCTTCACATACACTTCTTCTTTTAACTCCCCGTTCAAAAAAGCGGATTTTACATCCATGTGATGTAGCCTCCAAGATTCTTGAGCCGCGAGAGCTATAACTAGCCTCACCGATTCCATCCTTGTGACAGGAGCGAACACTTCCTCGAAGTCTACACCTTGCTCTTGCACGTATCCTTTGGCTACGAGCCTTGCCTTATGCTTCACCAAGTTTCCTTCGGCATCTTTCTTGACCTTGTACACCCACTTGAGCCCTATGATTTTATGGTCGTTGGGTGGATCCACGAGCTCCCATGTATTGTTGTCTCGGATCGATCCCAACTCCTCATCCATAGCACGACGCCAACACTCCTCCGTATTTGCATCTTCAAATTTCGTCGGTTCCTCGACGCTAAGTAGACACTGTCGTCCTCTTCTTTTAATTTTCACCGGATTTACTTTTGGAAGTGTTTCCTTTGGATATAAATCCACCACTGGTCGAAGACGTATTGGTGTCGGCGGACGTTCCCTCGTCTCCTGTTCATTCGAAGACGAAGAACTATCCTCTGAAGCTGCCTCACTTCCGATTTCTGGCGACTGAGGTTCTTCCGAGCTGGCCGCGTGTCCACTGGACGAATTAGACGTAGCTGGTCGTGCTTTTCCTGCACGTACAGTGGGCGTACCAGCCACAAATGGTGTTTCTTCAGCATCACGTGGTTGGCTTTTTGGGCCAACCTCCACACCACGTGGGCTTCCCAGCCTAGTAGACGAGCCACCTGGGCTTTGAGGGGAAAAGCCTCCTGCTGTGCTTCGCCCAGCGCCTCCTGGCGTGTCATCGGGCGCACCTGCCGTTCCTTCTCGCGCGTGAGCGTGTGACGCAGCGGGAGTAATTGGCGCGTCTCCATTTTCTGCCGCGCTGTCCGCGCCGTTTGTCGCGGCCGACGTCTCCGGTTGATCACCAATGTCTGCATGCTCATAATCATCGTAAACAACGTTGAAAATATCATCGGAAGACGGGTATACTGGCTCGGTGGAGTTCCAATTCCATGACCTTGCTTCTTCAAAGACCACGTCGCGCGTCACAACCACCTTATTGGTTGAGGGGTTGCACGCACGATACGCCTTCGTGCCTTTTTCATAGCCAACCAACACCATTGGAGTACTCCGATCCGCCAATTTGCTAGTATGCCCGGTTACTGTCTTCACATGCGCTACGCACCCGAAAGTGCGAAGATGATCAACCGTGGGCTTGTGTCCGTACCATGCTTCGTACGGCGTCATCCCAACCACACTCTTGGTTGGAGCCCGGTTCAGCAAGTAAACGGCCGTATTGACCGCCTCCCCCCAAAACTTGCCCGGCATGGCTTTACTTTTCAACATGCTTCGTGCCATCGCCACCACGGTTTGATTCCTCCGTTCCACAACACCGTTTTGCTGCGGTGAATATGGCGCCGTAAGATACCTCTTGATCCCTTGAGCTTCACAAAATTCCGTGAATGCACGAGACTTGAACTCACCTCCCCGATCGGTACGGAGGGCCTTCAACTTGGCTTCAGATTCTACTTCAGCCGCCATCTTTATTATCCTGAAGGCTTGCAAAGCTTGGTCCTTCGTCTTCAACAACACGATCCACATGAATCTGCTGAAGTCGTCGACGACAAGCAAGAAGTATCTGTTTCCGGCAGGGGTGGCCGGTGTAATCGGTCCGCACAAGTCTCCGTGGACCAACTCAAGAGCTTTACTCGCTCTAAAGTTTCCCTCTCTTGGGAACGGGGCTCGCCTTTGTTTCCCAATGAGACAACCGTCGCACACTTGGTCGACATGATTGATGCACGGTAGACCACGTACCATCTCCTTTTGTCCAAGTTGCCGAAGAGCCTGGAAATTTAGATGACCGTAGCGCGCGTGCCACTTCCATGCCGAGTCGTCCATGCTCGACAGGAGACATACCGGATCCACACGATCCAAGTTGAGGACGTAGAGCCTGTTCGGTGACCTCTGCACCTTCATAATCAACATCCTCTGACGATCATACCCCCATAGAAAGCCATCTTCGAGCACAATCTTGCAACCACGCTCCTCGAGCTGGCCAAGACTTATGATGCTACTCTTTAGCTTGGGAATATAGTACACATCTGTGAGTACCTTGTGACCGCCATTCTTCAACTCAAACAGGACAGTACCTCGCCCTGCGATGTCAACGGTCCGTCCGTCGCCGAATCGAACCGTGCCTCCCACCGAAACACTGAGCTCAGAAAACTGGTCCTTGTCGCCGGTCATGTGGTTGCTAGCGCCCGTGTCGAGGTACCACACGTGCCTCGATGTGTTCATCCTCTTCTTATCGTGAAGATAAACTGCCTCCTCTAAGAGCGTGACAACCTCTGTAGCCGGCACCTTTGGAGCTGGACTATCCTCATCCATTAGCTCGCATACTTCGACCATGAGCATCATGTCTCCATCATCGCCTCCTTTGGCCATGAGAGCTTTCTCCTTCGGTGGTTTCTTGCACTCCGACTTGAAGTGCCCCATGATGCCACGGTTGTGACACTTGATCTTGCGCTTGTCGAACTTCTTCTTCTTCGGAGCGCCGTCCCCGGCGTTCTTCTTACTTTGTTCTTTTGGCGCACGATCTTGGCGAGTGTTGCTGCTAGAGCCCTCGCCTCCTCTCCTTGAGTCCAGCGCCAGCCACTGAGCCCGTGTGAGCATGACATTCTCATCGTTCCTCCCATCCCCGAGACTGTACCGCATACGCTCGTCGTGAGCCTTGTAGCGTCCGACAAGATCGTCGATGGAGAGAGTCCCGAGATCGACGCACTGCTCGATCGCCGTGACAATTTGCAGGTACCGGGGAGGGGCTGCGCGCAAGAACCGCCGGACAACCGAGGTCTCCGTAAGGTTTTCACCAAGCGCGCGGATCCGATTGACGAGAGTAGCCACCCGTGAAGCGAACGCATCCACGGACTCATTGTCGCCCATGACCAAAGTCTCGTAGTTCCTTAGGAGAGTTTGGAGATTGGATTGCTTGACGCGGGTGTGTCCCTCGAACATGAGCTTCAAAGTATCCCACGCCTCCTTCGCCGTTTCTTTGGCGATTAGGTGCTGGAGGACATCCATCGGCATCACCGAATAAATCGCCGACGCCGCCTGCCGATCCTTCCGGTGCTCGGCTCCCTCCTTCTTGAACGTGTCGCCTCCTGGATCGACCACGTCCCATAGCTCGTTGGCGCGGAGACCACACTCCATGAGGGCCTTCCAGACCCCGAAGTTCTCGCGATCAAACCGTGGGTATGACGTACCGGGTACGGCAAGTACTTTAGCCGCTCCGGACGATTCCACGATCTCCTTGCCCGTCATGACCTTCCGTTACTAGAAGATCAACCTTGCTCTGATACCAATTGTTGGCCCAGTCCCGACCTTGATGACGCTGTTGTCGAGTACTTTCCGACAATACGCAGCGACGTACAAGCTACAGCCGATTGCTTCCGGCTGCTTCGACGGAGACGTGCACGTACAGCGGTACACAAGCAGGCAAGTACCCTGGTGGATGGATTCTCGTGTCTAGCTAGCTATCGTAGACAAAGTTCGTCGGAAACACAATACGCAGACTCACCGAGTTGGCCAAGAGGCTCGTGTCAAGCCTTTGCACTTTATTGCTTTGATTTATCTGGTATTACGGGGGATACACGCACTGGTATTTATATTACCAATATTCTACCTAGTACATGTACGACTCGGTTACTGCTACAAGTCCGTGCTGGACTATACTTACCTAATCGTGATTATTTCCAACACAGATCCGCTGCCATGAGGAACAGAGGAAGCACGCGTAGAGACAACGTGGGACTCGGCGAGGACGTGGGAGACCGGGGTCGTCGTCTGTCGTCCTCACGTAGGTCGACAACCTTGAGCGGCTAGAGCGGGGAGGCCGGTGACAGATGAATCCCCGAGCGCACGAGGTGTCCGTGTCCGAGCTCACGGACGAGGTGGAGGTGTGCGAGGCGGAGGCCACCGTTGAGGGCTGGCGGGGAGGTGCGTTCAGTGCAGTAAGGTGGACAAGAGTGCGGCCGCGGCCGCGGCGAGTGTCCGCGATTGCCACGCCGGAAGGGTGGGGAAATGTCAGAGAAGAATGGGGACGGGCTCAAGGACGTCCATTGGCAGAAGATCAAGTAGGGTGTGCTGCGGTCCTTCCATGGCGGCGAGAGTGAAGGGACAGAGGAAGGGAGCAGTTGTTTGGAGCCTTGATGAGCTCGGCCATGCTCAGTGCGCGGCAATCGCTGCCTGCACTCTATATGCAGAGTACATGACAAAATCTGTATACAAACCAAATCTGTATACAAAACACACCGATTAATATAGTTCAAATGCGATCCAAGCTCTCTCAGATTTTAGCAAGTCTGACTCATTGAAACCATACTTGCTGTCAGATGGGTACAGAATTTTATGAGACCATGTTCATCATCAAAGGAGCCCGAGCTGAGACTGAGGATGATCTGAACCAATTGTTCGAAGGTACAATGCTAGTTTACTGCTGTCGGAACTTTGTTACACAAGGAAACAACTGTATCTAACTATCTGTAATCTATGGTTTCAGACTTTGGAATCAATGGAGGCCAATTTGCAGCTTCATTCGGTCCTACTTTTATGATGGACACCAACTTGACTCGCGACGCGGCACCAGTCACATCCCCGGAGAGGGAGGGGCCCTGCGCCGCCTCGACGGTAGACCTGATAGGTACTATATGTGCTACGAAAGATCCAGCAGTAATTTTGCATTATAACACTTGCCATGGATTCTACTAGTTTAGACTTTGGAACCAGTGGATGAAGCTTTTCTTGCAGCTCCACTCTGTCCTCCTGCTTATATGATGGAGATGAACTTGACTCGCGACGCGGAGCCGGCTGACACGCTGCCAGAGAGCGGTCGGAGGTGCAAAAGAGGTCCTCGCAAGAGGAGAATACCATTATGCACAGACCAAGGCTGGTTTTTGGGTGACCACTTTGGGGTAAGAGTCATGTGTATATGTTCTCATGTAGAAATTCCACAAATTACTTACACATGCATGTAGCATTTTTCTATATAGTGTGCACCATTTCGAGTTCAGAATTTTCATTTATAATTAATCCATCAATGTACTACATCCAATGAATTCTATGTCGTTGGTTGTTTGAAGAGGGCACATCCTGCCTCCGGGATGCACCTTCTGCAAGTGAAGGCCGAAACCGTGGACTCAAAACAAACGGGCCCCATTGGACAACGGAAGAGGTGACTACACTAGTTGATGGTCTTGAAGAATTTAGGGGTCGACGATGGTCTGCGATAAAGAAGAAATATTTTCCAACGTCAGATCGAACTACGGAGAATCTTAAGGTTTATGTTTGGTGTATTTGTCTCATGTTGATTGCCTTGCCCTAGGTCCGCTACTAATACAATCTATCATTTTGTTTAATTTTGTAGGATAAGTGGAAAAATCTGCGAAAATCATACACAGTAAGACCTGCCTCTGAAAAGAAAGTGTAATTCTATCAGCTTTTAATTGGGGAGCACCACAGATTTTTAATTTCTTGCATTTCTTAAATTGCAGGGAAATGCAGAAAGAAGATGCTATCTAGTTCTTCCTGATCCTTTGGTCGAACGAATCAAGAGGCTAGCAGCGACTTGTAACTGAAAGGAAGATGCCCTGATGTATGGTACAAGAGTCACTGTTTAGGACTTTTGGGGTAGAGTGGTCAGTAGCTAGCTTGAATCAGCCGAGAATAACTTGTATTGAAGTAGAGCCATGTCTAGTTCTTCCTGATCATTTGATCGAACGAATCAAGATGCTAGCTGCGACTGGTAACTGAAAGGAAGATGCCCTGATGTATGGTACAAGAGTCACTGTTTGGGATGTTTGGTGTAGAGTGGTCAGTAGCTAGCTTGAATGAGCAGAGAATAACTTGTATTGAAGTAGATCCATGTCTCCTAATCCATTTTAATAGCCCAGTGTTAAGCCAGCATTGTTTTAAGAAGACATGATGTTTTAGTAGTGCCTGAAAACACTATGCGTAGCGTAGAGTGAGAGTTGTGTCCTGCTTTAATGTACAGGTCGTTTAGCAAGAGTTGGTGACCATCAGAAGGGATCATGTTATTATTGCGCAAGCATGGCAAGCAAAAGGATCTTAATTAAGGATGACTCAAATATGTTTCTACATTCTGGTTCCAAAACAGTAGTAGAAGGATATTCTGCACATGACTCGAAATAATCGCTAATGAGCTCTAGAACCAACTCAGAAGAAAACAAAAGATGGTGGACTCTTGTACAACACAAATAAACCAAAGAAACCAGTCATCACACATCAAATCTTTAAAAAAATGGTATCCAGTGCACAACCGAACCTTGAATAGAATTTGGTCTCATCACGAATTTTCGACTAAAAGATGGCACCGAGTACAAAACATAACTTTTTTTTGCGGGGAAAACTTCCAATCTATTCATCTTCAATGTGGTAGTACAAACGAACAGTAGAGATAAAAAAATTATATCCAGATCCGTAGACCACCTAGCGACGATTACAAGCACCGAAGCAAGTCGAAAGAGCGCCGTTGTCATCGCCCCTCCCTCGCCGGAGCCGGTCAAACAATGTTGTAGTAAACAGTCAGGAAGTCGTCGTGCTAAGGCCGCATAGAACCAACGCACCAGAACAGCAGCCGTCACAGATGAAGAGTGTAGATTAAAAGAATCCAACATGAATACACACGAACGAAGACGAACGGCAAACGAATCCAAGCAAATCCACCAAAGACAGATTTGCCGGAGACACACCTTCACATGCCCACCGATGATGCTAAACACATCACCAAAACGGGGGTTAAGCGGGAAGACCTTTATTCCATCTTCAGGGAGCCGCTGCCGTCTCGCCTTCCTGAGCAGGACACAAACCCTAGCGAAGCTTGAAAAAAGATCTAAAAACGAAGTGCTCTCACCGGCAAAAGCCAAGATCCACTTTGTCTCCATGGCCCTAAGGCCACCGGAGACGGAACGGACCGGCACCGGCGCCGGCAGGAGGCAGAAAACCTTAGCTTTTGGGTGGCGGCGGCAGGCTAGGTCAGGTACCCGAGCGTTTTCAGGTTTGACTTGTTTGGATTTCGAAACTGCCTTGCGTACGAAATTTTCCCCATACGGTTTTGTACGACAAGACACAGGCCCGTTTCCAACGTTTGGGCCCACTACACCAAAACAGTCTGCTCGTTCGCAAAATCGTATGAAGTTTGATCGTACGTATAGCAACGCTCTTTGGATTTCTAACCAATTCATGGAAGGGTGTTAAGGTTCCTTCCTTTTTTTAGTACAAAACATAACCTTGAATAGATAATAACCTCAAGGTTCATTTTTATTTTTATTTTAGTACAACACGGTCCCACCCTATCTCCGTTTGTCATGCACGCTCCTTCGACTTTCTTGTGCATAGTCATGTGTTGTCCTCTTCTTCACTTCATGCTAACTCGGCTCCCCATCGATCGATCTGCTACACCATCGTATTGGAATGAGCACGAGATCCCATGCTTCACGCTCACCTTCGGGAAATGGATCAATATACCACCATCTTGTACAAAAGAATGAACCAATGAGTCTGGAAGATTCGGTACCAACATATTTTAATATACGATAATAAATATTATCAGTATCTTGTCATGCACATTAAGATGTTAATTTGTTTTCTCACTAGTGGAAAAAGGCCCATTTGTCCTGGTTCCAGAAGCCCATTTGTCCCGGTTCTGAAACCGGGACTAAAGGGTCGGGACTAAAACCCATGACCTTTAGTCCCGCTCACGAACCGGGACAGGTGGGGCTCCATGTGGCCACTGTGGCGAGCCCCGGCTGGAGGGCCTTTGGTCCCGGTTGGTAACACCAACCGGGACCAAAAGGCATCCATGCGTCAGCGGCTCAGGAGCTGGGGTTTTTTTTGAAGGGGGGTGGGGGGCGGTTGTTTGGGGGGTTTTGGAGGGTTCGTTTAAGTAGGGGTTTCATATATTGTGTTAGCTAGCTAATAGAGAGAAGTGACCTCTCTTATCTTCGTGCTTGGTCGACGCTACGTACTATACGTATAGAGAGGACTCGACACGCTAGCTAGTAAGAAAATGAAGGAAATCATTAAGTACAGATCGTCATGAACATATATAGAGAGAAGTGATCGACCTTTCCTTCTTCGAGAGATTGGTCGAACAACAAGTTTTCGTATATCTATCCGACGCTACTAGCTACATATATACAATATAAGATCTATTACAATCCTGAATATCTGAAGTCAAGTTCCACATGGTATTCTCAGGCTTTATTGATGACGTGGTCAAGAAAGACTCCTGTCAATTCCTCTTGAATTGCTTTTATGCGATCATGTGGTAGGAGCTCAACCCGCATCTGCCAGATCTAAATCGAAGAAGAGGGTCAATACATGTGTGTGAATGAAACTCAACACAAATGATGGTAATAAAATACAATTGTGAATATTTTTGCTTACCCACTTCATACTGTTTTTCAAAGTAGCCCCGCTTATTCTTGGTCCACTAGTGCAGAACAGGCCTTTAGTGCCGGTTCGTGACGGTCTTTAGTGCTGGTTCGCCAACCGGCACTAAAGATTGGGGACTAAAGGTCCCCCCCCTTTAGTACCGGTTCGTCACGAACCGGCGCTAAAGGGCAAAGACGTGGCACAAGCCAGGCCCGGGTGCGCGTAGGGATTTAGTATCGGTTGGTAACACCAACCGGTACTAAATGTTAGGGTGTTTTTTTAGTTTTTCCTTTAGTTTTGTGTTTTCAATTTAATTTAGTGATTGTTTTACATTATAATGAGTTGTTAAATCATTACGTGAAAGTACCGCGGATTAGTTTCGACTGAAGGATCTAGCTATATAAGTGATCAAGTATATGCCATATCGATATTATACTTGATCACCTAATTAATTAGGTGATCAAGTATAATATATATGGATATGGCATATATATACTTGATCACTTAGGTATAGGATCCATCCAGCTGAAACTAATCTGTGGTTTCTTTCATTTAATGATATAATAACTCATCATCATCATCATATTAATATAAAAAACTCTTGCATCATATCATCAACATGAGTATATGTATACTCTAGCTAGCTAGCTAAAAATCATCGTAGTCGTCATTATCACTATTTAATCATCATAGTCATTACCGCTATCTAATCACCATACCAACAGTAGCTTAAAGAAGAAACATTCACTTGTACCAGAAGCAAAAATATCATCGAGTTCAACATTATTGTCATGATACACGACAAAAGCAAATCACTATTTGAGATTAAGTTTAGAACGAAGAACACGGACATGAAAGGACAAGTACTAAGAGCAGCATGAACTAGCTAAATCACTCCTGCTAGCTACTCTCTCTGGTAAAATAGCATAGAACATGTATAACTCTCCTGATTCATCATACTGGAGCATGCAGATGAACCTGTCTCCTAATCGTGGGCTGCGCTTCTCATTGTTGCCCCCTAATACTTCTCTGCGATCGTTAATAATTTTCCTCCAATCTTTCACTATTAAGCATTCATCGCTTCTAGAAATCCTGAATGCATTCATGTGCAATGCAGGATATCTTGGCCGTAAGCTAACAATTGACATGCGACCTTTAGTCTCGATCCCCTGAGGCACAACTGTCATCGGGAGTCCCTGTTGAAGAACATCGTATAGTACTTAACTAATATACTTAGCAATGAAAGTTTAGCAAAAAAATTATGTATGCAAAAAATGCACTGAGGACAAATAGTAAAAATCTTACCATCATTCCTAAATAGATGTGACCGTAGTTCAATACCATCACTATTGGTCGCACGTTTTGAGTACTAACATTTCTAAGTGCAGGAAGAAAATTTGTCTTGACAGTATAAAGATCCTCAAGCCATGAAACATAATGACTTATCTCCTCGCAGTTTAGTTCAGCTCCGGGACAGTAGTAGGTCATGTCCACCAAGCGCCGGACATGTTTTCTTGAATGGAAATAAGCTGTCAATAGAAATTAGTTGTCAATTATTTTTGAACAAGCAATATCAAATACAAAAATATAGTTGAGAAGAACTCACATAATGGTAGAACTGAAGGCGTCTGCACATCGACCCATATGTCTCTATTACCTTCAATATCATCTTCCGGACGAATATCAAAGGTAATAACCATACCAGACTCAAATACATAAGCCTTGAATAGTGCTTGCCAAGTTTTGCATTCAAAATAGGTGTACGGCTGTGCATTGTATACTTTGAGTTGAAAATATAACCATGCTCAGTTTTCAGGTAAACTCTCTTTACCTTCATAGTTTTCATATCCTTGAAACCTATCTTATCCAAGACAAAAATTCTTGCATGACAGGGGATGCGCTAGTAGAATAGTGAAAATTAGAAATTATAAGTCAGGCAAATGAAGCATATATATAAGCCATGCTTAATTACGAAAACAGACTTCTCGTTGTGACTTACTGTATCAAATTCGAAGGTCTCATCCAGCTTGATGCTAAATCGCCTATCATCAACAAGGAAATTTCTGTCGCACTGGCCGCTCTGGTCTTCACAGTATTCGCTCATAATGAAATTTTTTCCGTCGCCAGACGACATTTCCTATGTTCATATTAGGCGAAACATTAAACATTTACTAAAAATAAACTAGTTTTATTATAATTCAACTAGTTCAACTAAATATTTACTAAAAATAAACTAGTTATATTAATTCAATTAGTTCAACTAAGCATTTACTAAAAATAAACTAGTTATATTATGATTCAACTAGTTCAACTAAATATTTACTAAAAATAAACTAGTTATATTAATTCAATTAGTTCAACTGAGCATTTACTAAAAATGAACTAGTTATATTAATTCAACTACTTGAACTAAACATTTACTAAAATAAACTAGTTATATTAATTCAATTAGTTCAACTAAGCATTTACTAAAAATAAACTAGTTCTATTAATTCAACTAGTTCAACTAAACATTTCTAAAAATAAACTAGTTATATTAATTCAATTAGTTCAACTAAGCATTTACTAAAAATAAACTAGTTATATTATAATTCAACTAGTTCAACTAAACATTTACTAAAAATAAACTAGTTATATTAATTCAATTAGTTCAACTAAGCATTTACTAAAAATAAACTAGTTCTATTAATTCAACTAGTTCAACTAAACATTTCTAAAAATAAACTAGTTATATTAATTCAATTAGTTCAACTAAGCATTTACTAAAAATAAACTAGTTATATTATAATTCAACTAGTTCAACTAAACATTTACTAAAAATAAACTAGTTATATTAATTCAATTAGTTCAACTAAGCATTTACTAAAAATAAACTAGTTATATTAATAAACTAGTTCAACTAAACATTTACTACAAATAAACTAGTTATATTAATTCAATTAGTTCAACTAAGCATTTACTAAAAATAAACTAGTTATATTAATTCAATTAGTTCAACTAAACATTTCTAAAAATAAACTACTTATATTAATTCAATTAGTTCAACTAAGCATTTACTAAAAATAAACTAGTTCTATTATAATTCAACTAGTTCAACTAAACATTTACTAAAAATAAACTAGTTATATTAATTCAACTAGTTCAACTTAAGCATTTACCAAAAATAAAAATTTACTAAAAAAAATATGTGTGTGTGTGTATGTGTATGCCTGTATGTGTAGTGTGTGTGTGTGTATGCGTGTGTGCGTGTATGTGTGTGTGTGTAGTGTGTGTGTGTAGTGTGTGTATGGAGCGGGCGCGTACGGGCGGCGGGGGCGGTGACGACGGGCGGCGAGGGCGGCGGCCGGGACAGCAACGAGACGGGCGGCGGGGACGGCGACGAGACGGCCGGGGTGCGGCGACGACGACGGAGGCAGGGGCGCGCGGCGACGACGACGACGGGCAGCGGGGACGGCGACGACGTGCGGCAGGGGCGGCGATCGACGGCGGCGGGGGCGACGGCGCGGCGGCGTCGGCGTCAGCGATAGATCGATGTCGCGCGAGAAGTGGAGAAGTGGTCGATGATGGAATTGTTTTTTCATAAGTGTAGCATATATAGGAGGGGCCTTTAGTACCGGTTGGAGCCCCCAACCGGTACTAAAGGTCAATTTTGGCCAGCCCAAGCGACGGGAAACAAGGGCCTTTAGTACCGGTTGGTGGCTCCAACCGGTACTAAAGGGCAACACATTAGTACCAGTTGGAGCCATCAACCGGTACTAAAGGCCGTGCGCTGCCATGCCGCGGTGCGCTATTTTTAGTCCTACCTCGCCGAGCGAAGGGCAGCCGCACTGGTTTATAAACCCAGCCGCGGCTGCCCTTTTGAACTCTTCTATATAGCAGGCTTCTGGGCCTAATTAGGGCGCGCTGCCCTGTGAGCCTGCTGGCCCTTCTGGGCCTGTATTTACAGACCCTAGGTCTGGCAGGCCCACCGGGTAGAGCCCCAACATTCCAACATTTTTTTATATAATTTTTTTTCTGAGTAGTTTTTTGCTGTATTTAGTTTCTTTGTGAATATTTTTGCTTTATATAATTTTTTTTCTTTCCTGCATTATTTATTTTCTTCTATTTATTTTTGAGTAATTTTTTATATATTTTTTTCTTTTCTGCTTTATTTTTTTCTGAGTAGTTTTTTTGCTGTATTTAGTTTCTTTGTGAATATTTTTGCTTTATATAATTTTTTTTCTTTTCTGCATTATTTTTTTCTTCTATTTATTTTTGAGTAATTTTTTATATAGTTTTGTCTTTTCTGCTTTATTTTTCTCTTCTATTTATTTCTGAGTAGTTTTTTTTGCTGTATTTAGTTTCTTTGTGAATATTTTTGCTTTATATAATTTATTTTCTTTCCTGCATTATTTATTTTCTTCTATTTATTTTTGAGTAGTTTTTTATATAGTTTTTTCTTTTCATCTTTTTCAGAGTTTGTTTTGCTGTGATTTATTGTTTCACAGTCATTTCTCTTCCTCTTCTTCTTCTTCTTCAGAGTTTGTTTTGCTGCGATTTACTGTTTCACGGTCTTTTCTCTTCCTCTTCTTCTTCTTCTTCTTCTTCTTCTTCTTCTTCTTCTTCTTCTTCTTCTTCTTCTTCTTCTTCTTCTTCTTCTTCTTCTTCTCCTTCTTCCTCTTATGCCTCTTCTTCTTCTTCTTGTGTTCTTCTTCTTCTTCTTCTTCTTCTTCTTCTTCTTCTTCTTCTTCTTCTTCTTCTCCTTCTTCCTCTTATGCCTCTTCTTCTTCTTCTTCTTGTGTTCTTCCTCTTCTTCTTCTTCTTCTTCTTCTTCTTCTTCTTCTTCTTCTTCTTCTTCTTCTTCTTCTTCTTCTTCTTCTTCTTCTTCTTCTTCTCCTTCTTCCTCTTATTCCTCCTCTTCTTCTTCCTCTTCTTCTTCTTCTTCCTCTCTTCTTCTTCTTCTTCTTCTTCTTCTTCTTCTTCTTCTTCTTCTTCTTCTTCCTCTTCTTCCTTTTTATATAGTTTGATAAGTAACACAGAAAAAATACATTGATCAGTACCGCCTTTCAGCCTAAACGCGCTACTGCTACAGAGAAGTACATAAAAAATACATTGATCATCAATGATCTTTTTGTATAGAATCTAAATTGTCAATAGGAATCTACCACCGATTTAAGAACCGGCGAAGACCTTCTTCCTCTTATTCCTCCTCTTCTTCTTCTTCTTCTTCTTCTTCTTCTTGTCTTCTTCCTCTTCTTCTTCTTCCTCTCTTTCTTCTTCTTCTTCTCCTTCTTCCTCTTATTCCTCTTCTTCTTCTTCCTCTTCTTCTTCTTCTTCCTCTCTTCTGCTTCTTCTTCTTCTTCTTCTTCTTCTTCTTCTTCTTCTTCTTCTTCTTCTTCTTCTTCTTCTTCTTCTTCTTCTTCTTCTTCTTCTTCTTCTTCTTCTTCTTCTTCTTCCTTTTTATATAGTTTGAGAAGTAACACAGAAAAAATACATTGATCAGTACCGTCTTTCAGCCAAAACGCGCTACTGCTACAGAAAAGTACATACAAAATACATTGATCATCAATGATCTTTTTGTATAGAATCTAAATTGTCAATAGGAATCTACCACCGATTTAAGAACCGGCGAAGACCTTCTTCCTCTTATTCCTCTTCCTCTTCTTCTTCTTCTTCTTCTTCTTCTTCTTCTTCTTCTTGTCTTCTTCCTCTTCTTCTTCTTCTTCTTCTTCTTCTTCTTCTTCTTCTTCTTCTTCTTCTTCTTCTTCTTCTTCTTCTTCTTCTTCTTCTTCTTCTCTTCTTATTCTTCTTCTTCTTCTCCTTCTTCCTCTTATTCCTCTTCTTCTTCTTCCTCTCTTCTGCTTCTTCTTCTTCTTCTTCTTCTTCTTCTTCTTCTTCCTCTTCTTCCTTTTTATATAGTTTGAGAAGTAACACAGAAAAAATACAAGAGAAGTACATAAAAAAATACATTGATCATCAATGATCTTTTTGTATAGAATATAAATTGTCAATAGGAATCTACCACCGATTTAAGAACCGGCGAAGACTCCTATTGCACCCTCATATCCTACACATAGAGTTCAATGAAGACCAAATGCTTGTGATAGTTTGAGAAGTAACATATTTAAGGTGGTCAAATGCTTGCTAAGGGAGCGAGGTGGGACTAAAAATAGCCCCTGCCACAACCTCTTTAGTACCGATTCGTGGCACGAATCTGTACTAAAAATGCTGGTGCCCGGCCAACATCTTTAGTATCGGTTCGTGTCACGAACCGGTACTAAAGATTCGCAATGAACCGGTATTAAAGGTCTCCTCCCGCCTAGTCATTTGAAACGGCACTAATGGACGCATTAGTGCCGGCTCAAAATCAAACCGACACTAATGTGTCTCATATTAGGTCCTTTTTATACTAGTGGTCGTCTCGTTGTAGATGAACTCGCAAACGTAGTATCCATAGAAATCATTCCCGCCTTCCTGCCACAAGCACTTTACGAGAAATAGAGGTCAATAAAACCGATAAGCAAGCATGCTAAATGGTATTGATGAAACTAGCTAGAATCAATGGGAGATGCGTGGAACTAGGTAGTAGTACTTACTTTCAGGTGTTTAAATGTCAGCTCGGTCGGCAGTCCCAGAGAAATTGCGGTGAACTCTTTCCAAACCCTGCCAGACAAAGAAAATAATCACTTGATATCAGGAAATGAACAAAGTTGCCGATATGGTGCGATAATGATTGATTGAACTTACTTCTGGAGCATTCGAGTCATGTCCGCATAGTCCTCGGGATCTTTTTGTCTCGAGTCTAAGATGGTTACTTCTCCCTGCTCAAGCTTAATCACTAGGAGAATAAAGTGGAAGATGCGCACGCATGCACAACTCATCAGTTACATGACTATAACCTCGAGTAATAAGGGAAACTGAATATGCACAATACAGTAACACTCACTTGAAGTTGTAAGGAAAGAGTATTTTATCTTTGCTTTGATTTTTGAGCAATGATTGTAGCAACTTGTCCTCGGTTTCTATGACATTCTTTTGAACCGTCCATTCATGTATGACATTTGGGTTAATAAACCCAATGTCATAGATTTGTGCTTTTCAGCATTCGACGATCTTCAATCTGCATAATATAGTGAGGATAATAATACACAACGAAAGAGCTGAGCTATATATGTAGAGACTTAATTACAGAAAGTAGTACTTACAAATAGTAGCAAGCCACAAGTGATGTGTCGAGGGCCTTTGATTGTAGAACTGGAAAAACTCGTCAAAATCAACAATTAACATTTCTTGGCCAATGAAGTCGTGGTCCTCTTTAATTCTCATCGACAAAGCATCCTTCCCAGACTCGCTGCAGGTTTTCATGTACCATTCATGGAATCTTTGCATCATGGTTGTTAGAGCAAGAGTTCCATATTTTACGAGAGGCTTCCCGTACTGGTATTTGAATTCGTCCACCTCCATTGTATCAAAATGTACATCGCCGGGCAGGTAATCACCAGGATTGGTACCGAGCAGCATCAGCGGCTGATTTGCGACGATATCGCTAGGGATGGCACCCGCAGGGTATGGGTAAGGGTGGAGCTACCCCATACCCTTACCCCTCCACCTTGAACTTACCCATCGCCCATACCCATACCCGTCAAGGGTACAAATTTTTCCCATACACATCACCCGACAGGGTATATGGGTACCCGCGGGAAAAATACCCGCGTTTACAACACATCAATTGAGTAGAAAATAGTTGTAAAAATCAACATATAATCATAATTCTTTAATAGCAACACATTTTAAACAACAATGTATAACAACATATTGTAACAACAACACATTCTCATAAACAAAAATACTTGCTTATAAAGTGACACATAAAAATGTTAAACAACAACACATGATCATAAATAACAACACATAGGCGTACACTTTAAGTTCACAAACTCATGACAAATTATAGAGATAATTTGACTACACATTAGAGTGTTTACCTAGCTTGATTAGGAGGGCGAAATTAATACATTAAGATAATAATGGAAACCCACTTGTCAATATTTTAGATGGGTACATGGGTACGAGGGCATGGGTTATACGATCCCATACCCGTACCCTCTCTACCCGATGGGTATGATATTTTCCCATTTAAGTATCCATGGGCAAATTTTTATCCCATACCCTTACCCTAATAGGGTTTTTACCCGCAGGGTATGCGGGTAATGGGTACCCATTCTCATCCCTAGATATTGCTAGACGCCTTGAGCGGGGGCACAATTGGTTCTCCTGTTCTCCGAGCCGGGGAATTTTTTCCCACTTCTTCGTTCTTTTAACCTTTTGTCACTTGAAGTACTTCCCGACCGGCGTGCTTCTTGCAATGTTTTTTAAGACAGCGGAGATGGTTGTTATCCGGCGAAGGCGGTGGTGGTCGCTTCAGGGTATTGATAGTGCGCTTCACTTTCACCGGATCTATCTTCTCCTCCAAAGGTGGATGTTTCATAGCTCTTTGCGTTTCAAAGAAGTCCTTCACTTGGGCTTCAACGATCTTCGCATTTTCCTCCACGGTCATCTCGTATGGTAACTTCTCTACAGGCTTGAGAGATGGACCGAATCTGTATTGCCTCCCGCCTCTGGCTGTACTGCTAGACGCTGGAGCGGCTGCATCTCTCTTCCGTTGCTGCTGACGAGTAGTAGAAGGAGGCGGAATGGTCCGACGTGCTGGAGTAGCCGGAGCAGCGACGTCTGTGTGCTGCCATTGCCGACGAGGCGGAGGAGGACGCGGGCTGCTCGGATACACCGGAGAAGGCGGATAAGGAGGCAGAGTGCCACCCTCACGCGCCGGAGAAGGAGGTTGAGTGCCCTGATCACTCATCATCATCATCATCGCAGGAGGAGGCGGAGTGGCCTCACTCACCGGAGGAGAGGAGGAGGCGGAGGCATCAAGTTTAGAAGCTTGATGTGCTCCATCCGCCATAGACATGGAGTTTTTGGAGGAAAACCCAGCTGAGTCTCCCCTTCACCTGTAGGGTGGTCAAGCTGGAGCTCCTCAAATCCCTCTGTTACTTCATCCACCATCACAACAACATAACCTTCTGGAATCAGAAGGCAGTGAAAAGTTGTGTCGGATTCAGGAGGTGCAACAGAGCCGACAACCGCCTTGACTTTGAGGTTCTACCATTGCGTCATAAGTTGTCACTGTTGAGCCTCCATGATAGCATCCACGGGGTAGCTAGGAGTCGTGAAGTCAGGCTGCTGAACGAGCTTGGTGGAAGCCACGCCGCTTCTCTGCTGAGATGGCGGGGTAGCTTCTAGGGTAGCTTGGGCAGGTCGCTGGCTCTCAACTTGTTCCTCTAGCTTTTGTACCCTTGCATTCAGCTTCTACAGTTCGCTCTGCTCCACTTTCCTCCTCCTCTCTTGGGTTTTGTAACCGTCTGCGCCGGGAAACCCAACCTTCCATGCAACAGAGCCTGGCGTGCCTCGTGTTTGTCCAGGTTGCTCAGGATTCCCGAGGGCCTCTGTGAGCTCGTCGTTCTCTCTGTCGAGAACGAACGTCCCTTTCTACGCTATGGTGATATACTTCTGAAGCTTCTTGACGTGTATTTCAAGTTGCTCGTCCGTCCAAATGCACCTCCTTGTTTTAGGGTCCAAGGTTCCCCCAACCCCGAAGAACCAAGTCGTTGAACGGTCTGGCCAGTTCAATGTCTCTGGTTCAACCCCTTTAGCAATCAGGTCATTCTCAGCCTTGTCCCACAACGGTCGGGCTTTGAGGTAGCCACCTGACCCCGTGCGATGGTGATGCTCCTTCTTTGCAAAAAATTTCTTGTTTGTCGCTGACATCTTCTTACTCTTCTCCGATGTCTTGTGGGCCACAAATGTGGGCCAGTGATCTCTTATCTTCTCAAATCCGCCGGTGAATTCTGGAGTCTTCTCTTTGTCGACATACGTTGATTTCAACTCATTCTTCCACCTCCTGAATAGATCTGCCATCTTCTTAAGAGCATGAGCCTTGACCAATGGCTCTATAACTGGCTTATCCGAATCCTCCTCTAGCGGTAGGGTGAAATTTGCCTTCAACGCGGTCCAAAGATCATTTTTTGTCTATCTTCGACATAAGAAACTTGATGGTCTTTGTTATTAGGCTTATTCCATTGCTGGATTCTGATTGGGATCATGTCCCTAACAAGAACCCTGCACTGAGCAGAAAATGTTTCCTTGGTCCGGCTGGGTTCAATCGGTTGGCCATCGCCCGCGATTGCTGTGATCATGAACCTTTCATCCTGGCGCAACCTTTTCTTCGGGCCTCGTCTCATTACCGAAGTTTGGCTCGATCCGGAGGGCTATACAAGAAGAAAGAAGAGTTAATATATGTACATACCAAAACAATTAATGCATCAATTAGCTAGTCAGCACAGGCTTAATATATACAGCTGATCCTGACTCCCTTCGACCACCGGAGCCGTCATCACGATCTCCATCTTCCACCGGCATTCGGTCGTCGGAGCCATCATGATCATGACTTTCCTCCTCCATTGTTCGATCACCGTAGCCTGCTTCTTGTCCTTCCAGACCATCAATGTCGTTGAGAAATAACGACAAGACATCACGTCCATCACGGATTATGTCCCCTGACACGTCTCCGTCGTATCTATTTTGATTGTTCCATGCCAATATTATTCAACTTTCATATATTTTTGGCAACTTTTTATATTATTTTTTGGACTAACATATTGATCCAGTGCATTGTGCCAGTTCCTGTTTGTTGCATGTTTTATGTTTCGTAGAAACCCAATGTCAAACAGAGTCCAAACGGCATAAAAATGGACGGAGATTATTTTGGAATATTTATGATTTTTGGGAAGAAAAATCAACGTGAGACGGTGCCCGAGGGGGCCACGAGGCAGGGGCGCGCCCCGGGGGCGCAGGCGAGCCCTGGACCCTCGTGGGCACCTCGTAAGGCGGTTGATGCTCTTCTGTTGCCGCAATAAAGCTAATTTTAGGAGAAAAATCTGGGCGAAAGTTTCAACCAATCGGAGTTACAGATCTCCGGATATAAAAGAAACGGCGAAAGAGCAGAATCTGGGAACGCAGAAATAGAGATAGATAGAGAGACAGATCCAGTCTCGGAGGGGCTCTCGCCCCTCCCACACCATGGGAGCCAAGGACCAGAGGGTAAACCCTTCTCCCATCTAGGGAGAAGGTCAAGGAAGAACAAGAAGAAGGGGGTCTTTCTCCCCCTTGCTTCCGGTGGCGCAGAACGCTGCCGGGGGCCATCATCATCACCGCGATCTACACCAACACCTCCGCCATCTTCACCAACATCTCCATTACCTTCCCCCATCTATATTCAGCGGTCCACTCTCCCGCAACCCGCTGTACCCTCTACTTGAACATGGTTATTTATGCTTCATATTATTATCCTATGATGTGTTGCCATCCTATATGTCTGAGTAGATTTTCGTTGTCCTACCGGTGATTGATGAATTGCTATGATTGGTTTAATTTGCTTGTGGTTATGTCGCTGTCCTATTGTGCGCTCCGTGTCGCGCAAGCGTGAGGGATTACCGCTGTAGGGTGTTGCAATACGTTCATGATTCGCTTATAGTGGGTTGCTTGAGTGATAGAAGCATCAACCCGAGTAAGGGGGTTGTGGCATATGGGATAAAGGGGACTTGATTCTTTAATGCTATGGTTGGGTTTTACCTTAATGATCTTTGGTAGTTGCGGATGCTTGCTAGAGTTCCTATCATAAGTGCATATGATCCAAGAAGAGAAAGTATGTTAGCTTATGCCTCTGCCACTGTGACGCCCGGATAATCAAGCTACAGTAAACTCTGCTAATGATGCCACGTCACCTCCGTTACTGTTGCTAATCCCTCGTTAGTTCAAGAACCGATTCAAAATTGAAATTCCAAATATGGCATACAACAAAAGTTTTCATACAATAAAACAAAAATGTTTGGTTTGTGCCAAATAATTCATAAGTAATATTGATGGATAAACCAAGTCTTTATAAAGAGTTTAAATGCACTTAACTAAATAAAACAGTAGCAAAACAATTATTTGAATGCTTTTAAATTAATAAACAAATTTTAAACTAGTTTATGAAGTCACCAAACTTTTTAAGGCCATGGGTTATTCAGAGACATAATTTAGGACCTATTGTCATATTTTACAAAACTAAAGAAATTAAAAGTAAAATAAAACAGAAAAGGAAAAATAAATGAAAGAAAATACAAAACAAAAACAGAAAATAAAATAAGAGGAGAACCCCCCTTTTGGGCCACGGCCCAGCTGGCCTCTGGGCCAATCAGCCGACAAGGCCGGCCCACCCCGGTGCCCTACTAGGTCACCCCGACCCCCCATCGAACCGAACCCTAGTCCCCAACCGCCCCACTCCCCCACGTCTCTCTCTCGTTCTCCCCCCCACCCTCGCTGGATCTGGATCGAGCCCGATCCCCTCGCTCCACACGCGCCGCCGCACAACCGTGCTCGCGCAGGGCAGCACCCCACCCCGCCTAGTGCGCCTCCTACCTCCCGCCAGCGACCTCGCCAACCTCTTGTGCCACATCGCACACCGGATGCCCTTCTCGAAGACCAGCTGCTTCCGTCGCGCGCCATCGCCCGACGCTGCTGTCTCGTCGTCGACCACCGCCGGCCCGAGCTCCGGCGCCGCCCCGAGCCTGCTATAGCACATCTACAGGGCTATGTGAGCCCCCCTTCCCTTCCCCTCTTCTTCCCTGGTGAATCCGCCGTCGCGTCCGCATGCGCACACTCACCGCCCGTGCCGTTCCCGCTCCCTGCACACCGCGCCAGACCGCGCCCGCACCCGACGTCGTTGGTGCCCTCTGCTGCACCCGCGCGTCGCCTGCGCCCCAGACCTCCCCTGACTCGCACTTCCCCCGCAGTCCCGTGCCCTCGCCACGGCTCGCGCGCACCCCCGCCGGCGTCCTTTGCCTCCATCGCGCCACGGCCGCACCGCACCTTGCGCCCGCTTGCAGCATGCCTCGTGCGCCTCTCCCCCTGCTCACTGCTGCTCTGGCGCGGTCTGCCCGCGCAGCCGCCCGGTCCGGCCCTGACCGCGCACCTGCGTCCGACGACCCAACCACGGCGCCCCTCGCCTTGCGACCCACCTCGTCGCCTCACCGCTCCACCAGCAGCGCTGCAACTCCGGCGCGTCGTCCTCACCTCCCCGTGTTGCCACGCCACGCCCCGCCGCCGGCCTCGCAGTGCTCTGTTGGGCGCCCGCAACGGCGCCCGTTCGCCCGCTAACCCAGCGCTCGCATGCCCGTGCCCGTTAAGGCCCTTTGGGGCCAATGACAAGGGGCCCCACCCCCCAAAAACGTTTTATAAAAAGAAAAGGAGATAGAAAAATAATAGTAATAACAATAAATTTAATTAATTAATTAATTAACTAACTAAATTAATTAAGTTAATTAATCCTATTTAATTAATCTAATTAACCTGTTAGTTTAATTAAACAGTAATTAGTTTAACTTAAACCCTAATTAACTTGTTAGTCTATGACGAATGGGACCCAAATGTCAGTTGACCAGTCAACGCCTCTGTTGACTGCTGACGTCATGCTGACGTCAGCGTGCACTGTTCTGGATAATGTTGAATTTACATAATTAAATAAATCTTAAAAATGAATTAAATCTTTTAAAATTAATATAAAATAAACCGTAGCTCGGATGGAAAAACTTTGTACATGAAAGTTGCTCAGAACGACGAGATGAATCCAGATACGCAGCCCGTCCGTCCGCCACGCATCCCTAGCATAGTGAACCCGTAACTTTCCCCCTCCGATTCATCTGTTCGAAAACGCGAAACACCGGGGATACTTTCCCGGATGTTTCCCCCTTTCGCCGGTATCACTTACTACCACGTTAGGGCACACCTAGCATCGCGTATTGCCATGTTACGCTTTGTGATGCTTTGATTACTCTATTATTTATTGTGTTCCCCTTCCGTTACTTCTTTCCGGTAGACCCCGATACTGCCGGCGACCCCCAGTACGACTACGGTGTTGATGACCCCTCCTTGCCAGAGCAACCAGGCAAGCCCCCTCCCCTTGATCACCAGATATCGCCTATTCTCCTCTATACTGCTTGCATTAGAGTAGTGTAGCATGTTACTGCTTTCCGTTAATCCTATTCTGATGCATAGCCTGACATTGTTGCTACATTTGTTGATACCCTACCTGCAATCCTAAATGCTTAGTATAGGATGCTAGTTTATCATCATTGGCCCTACATTCTTGTCAGTCTGCCTTGCTATACTATTGGGCCGTGATCACTCGGGAGGTGATCACGGGTATATACTATACATACATACATACATACATACATACTATACAGATGGTGACTAGAGACAGGTCAGCTCGATGAGTACCCGCAAGTGATTCTGATGAGGGGGCTGAAAGGATAGGTGGCTCCATCCCGGTAGAGGTGGGCCTGGGTTCCCGACAGCCCCCGACTGTTACACTGTGGCGGAGCGACAGGGCAGGTTGAGACCACCTAGGAGACAGGTGGGCCTGGCCCTGGTCGGCGTTCGCGGATACTTAACATGCTTAACGAGATCTTGGTATTTGATCTGAGTCTGGCCATTTGGTCTATACGCACTAACCATCTATGTGGGAGTAGTTATGGGTATCCCGACGTCGTGGTATCAGCCGAAGCACTTCAGACGTCAGCGACGGAGCGGCGCGCGCCAGATTGGACTGGAACGCCTGCTAGGCTAGGTCTGCTTCCGGCCGCCCTCGCAACATGCAGGTGTGCTATGGGCGATGGGCCCAGACCCCTGTGCGCTTAGGTTTAGACCGGCGTGCTGGCCTCTCTGTTGTGCCTAGGTGGGGCTACGACGTGTTGATCTTTCGAGGCCGGGCATGACCCAGGAAAGTGTGTCCGGCCAAATGGGATCGAGCGTGTTGGGTTATGTGGTGCACCCCTGCAGGGAAGTTAATCTATTCGAATAGCCGTGATCTTTGGTAATAGGACGACTTGGAGTTGTACCTTAACCTTATGACAACTAGAACCGGATACTTAATAAAACACACCCTTCCAAGTTCCACAGACATCCCGGTGATCGCTTTTCCACAGGGCGACGAGGGGAGGATCGCCGGGTAGGATTATGCTATGCGATGCTACTGGTGACTGCTACTTGGAGATGCTACTTGGAGGACTTCAATCTACTCTCTTCTACATGCTGCAAGACGGAGGCTGCCAGAAGCGTAGTCTTCGATAGGACTAGCTATCCCCCTCTTATTCTGGCATTCTGCAGTTCAGTCCACTGATATGGCCTCCTTACACATATACCCATGCATATGTAGTGTAGTTCCTTGCTTGCGAGTACTTTGGATGAGTACTCACGGTTGCTTTCTCCCCCCTTTTTCCCCTTTCCTTTCTTCTGGTTGTCGCAACCAGATGCTGGAGTCCAGGAGCCAGACGCCACCGTCGACGACGACTCCTACTACACCGGAGGTGCCTACTACTACGTGCAGCCCGCTGACGACGACCAAGAGTAGTTAGGAGGATCCCAGGCAGGAGGCCTGCGCCTCTTTCGATCTGTATCCCAGTTTGTGCTAGCCATCTTATGGCAACTTGTTTAACTTATGTCTGTACTCAGATATTGTTGCTTCCGCTGACTCGTCTATGATCGAGCACTTGTATTCGAGCCCTCGAGGCCCCTGGCTTGTATTATGATGCTTGTATGACTTATTTTATTTTTAGAGTTGTGTTGTGATATCTTCCCGTGAGTCCCTGATCTTGATCGTACACGTTTACGTGTATCATTAGTGTACGATTGAATCGGGGGTGTCACAAGTTGGTATCAGAGCCGACTGCCTGTAGGAATCCCCCTTTCCAACTCCTTGGCCCAAGTTGAGTCTAGTCATTGCAAAACTTTTACTAACTTGGCTGTTTGCCTTACGGGCCCACGTCGCCATTGGGTGGTAGTAGGATCTTTTACTCCTCGTCTATACTCTGGGACTCTGATCTCTCTTCTATTCGGGTTAAATGATTTTCTAAAATCTAACTTTAGGTTCTCGAAAACGCTTTCTCCCGGAGAGCCCCTTCAGTCTAGATGATTGCCGACTGCACATGAAGATTTCAAAGTTACTTTCCGATACTCTTTCGGGACTGCCCATTGCTTTTGCAATTCACTACCACCGAAATATCCCTATGAATAAATTCATACACCGTTCTTACTTAGTCCCCAGTTGTTCTTTTTATTATAAGACACCCCGAAATACTCGTTGTTGTTCTTAGAATACTTATGCCTACTGCCTTGCAGTTCCTTACCACCTGAATACCCATACGGATAATTTCTCGCACTTATCGAGTATCCGCTCATCCCCAGTTGATTCATGTATTTCACAAAAGTCTTTGAAATGCCATTCGATCTTCCGAAAATCCCGAGCAGCCTATTGCTCTTGAAATTCTTGCTTGCTTGCATTATGGTTAATCCCATAAGTCTCGTAATCAGATTGACATCCCTTGTCATTATCATTTGGGTCTGTTGATTCAATATGTTGTGAATGCTCGCAATCCTCAATCAGGTCCTAGAATTCATCCCTCCGGCTTAGACGTCATTTTGGACATGAGCTGGTTATCAACCAATTAAATTGCCGTCGGTTGTATCCCTAAGTCTATTCAACTATTCTATCCTTCACCAGATCATTTGCTTCTGATCCCTTGAATTGGAAATCATAAATCCTTTGCGATTGAGCTTTGAATTAGTCAATTGTTCTATCATATGATATCCTTGCATTCTTTCTTCTTCTGGTTGAGTACCGATGCTCACATCAGACCCCTTATGGACCACCAGATCCTTTGTTGGATTTTATCTGACAACGCCCTTCATATTCAATAACCTTATGAGCCTTTCCTCGGATACATAATGCCTTTGGTAAATTGTATCCTCTACTTTCTCAACCTTGCTCTGCTTTCGAGTTTGAGCTAATTACTCCTAAAGATTGTGGTATATGTTTCTAAGATGCCCCGATGGGTTGAACATATACCTTCCTTAATTTTTGTGAACCCAAAAGTCTTCATGGGTCATAACCTTCTGGTAATCCGTCAGTTAAACTTTCAAACTCTAAACATTCTTAACTGAGAGAAGTGAATGGAAGGTTATGCATTGAGGAAGTGGGTGTCGACCTTGAACCTTTGTGTTCATGCCCATGGACACGATGTAGATCTTATCATTAAAGCTTCTCTTAAATTAATTATTCCTTGGTATAAGCTCACATTATATCTAGGATCTGGCCTTTTGCAATCGTGGTTCCGACCATGTTCTCCTTTAAATACCATTTCTCGTGCAAGTTTAAACATTTGTCTTCTGCGGATTAATACCCTAGTCCAACCTCTACTTTGATCCGTCTTCGAGTATTACCCCCTGGTATCTCGAGATTATCTTGGAACTGCATTACTTCTTATGAGTTCTTCATCAAGTACTACATTCTCGCTGATTCCAATTTTCCACGGGCTCCGAGTTATTAGACACTCGGGAACACCGATAAGTGAATCGATTCCATACTCCGATTCAATAACTCTACGTAATTCTTGTTGCTTATGAGTTTAATAATCCTTCAAGACATTCCTAGCCTTATCAGCTATATCATTATCATGCAAAATTTTAACTGTGCTACCTGGTCCTTCTTCCGGAACACAACTTTCGACGATGAGCTAGACTTACATCGATCTTCCTTGTCATATCATTTCGCCTTGAACATCAAGCTTGATTTCGAGTTCGTGTCGTACCCTTGGTTTTAGTAACTTTCGCTTCATCAGTCCTTTGACTTGATGTCATCGTTGTTCGATTACATCTTCATGAAACCTCTCGACAAATGTGTCATAATCATCATCTACATTCTGAGCTCTTATAGGATATCAATCGAATTCGTGATGAGAAATACCATCCTTGCCCCTCGATGATTGTGTTATCATCGACGACATTCTTGCCTTCCCCCAACACAAACTTGTTCATGTTTTGTGTTATACCTCGAGTTCCTTGCTACCCAGCATTGTTCTTCCTTACCTTGGAATATTACCACCTTTTATGTCAAGCATGTAGTGGGAATTTCACCACTTCTTAAGAATTCTTGGTATGGTGATACTTCTCACCATCACCATTCTTCTTGGGTCCTCGTGTTGATTCCGACCAGGGTACCAACAAGTGAGCGGTGATGTTTGGATTCTGCCCTTCTAGCAACCATATTGCTTTGAAGTTAATGGTCGGCCGTTCATTCTTAGACTATTGAGTATTGAATCACCATTCCAATGTTGGCCGTGCAACCCAGCCCATATTTCGGGTGCACCTTTCAACCATTGTTAAATTGTGTATGTTTTCCTCAAGCATACATCAATATATCATTTTGATCTGACAAATGTTATCTCCTTGTTCACATAATTGTGAAAATCCATCCTTTGGAAATTTTGATGAATTGTTGCTGAGTTCATCAGCCACCTCCTTGTCCTCTCCTTGGGTTAATGATGAACTCTTGTTAACGGAAATCACTTCATAGTTCATTTCCCGAGAATCTTACAGTGTCATTCCGTTAACTTGTGTTGCACCTTTCTTCTCAGGCATCCTGAGTCTGAGGTATCCTGACACCAATCAGATCTGAATCTCAGTCAGATATCATGGTTGTAACATGTCTCCAAGAGTTACAGCATTGGTCTTTTATGACCCGGTAAGGTGATCTCATGTCTAGCACACCTGGCCGAAGGACCTATTGTTATAAGTTCCATTTTGGCAAGGTTAACCATTCTTCCATGAGGAAATTGTGAAACTTATTTTATAAGTTGTTCCTGATGAATCCTTTGTATATCCAAGTCTGACCTTTGCTTGAAGACCATGTCAATGCTATCTTGAAGCATGTCTGTGGTAATCTGATTTTCAATAAGAGCATTTGAAGCACAATGCTAAATTTTCCTTATCAATTATCCAAACACCTTTGTATGGGTAATGTCATGAAATTTCTCTCCCCTTACCTAAAGGGTTTTCTACATTATATCCTGCCACGGATATCATACTCTGTTTGTCCTTGGGAAGGAAATACCCCCGAAATATGTGTTTTAACACATTTTCCTTTCCATTGTTTGGTATAACCTTTCTTGTGATCTATATGATCTAAGTGGAAATATTCTACTGATTATGAACACATCTCGGTGTACAATTCTGTCAGCAGGATGCTGTTACTATTGTTGATGACATTCCGGTAACGACCGATGGGTGATAACTTTGCCTATTGGTCCGCCTCGTCCTAACGAGCAGGAAAATGGTTCTCTTCGTCCCTCGCCCTTGGTACCGCTGTTGTTGCCGACATAATCGACAGGCTACCCTCTGACCTGCCTTGCTATCATGTCCATGCAAGATGTCACCGCTCCTCCTACTTTTAACCCACATGGTGGTCCCATAACCCACAGTTCCACAGGATCAAAACCTGACTCTCCTGTACACCCCCTGTTTCCAAAGTTATTCCTCACGCTTGGCTTCGTATGTAACTCACGAGCCACCTTCCAGAGATCATCAATTCTGGGATGAAACATAATACTTATTCTCGTTGCTCTGAACCCCTTTCACACTTTGTTTCGGGCAACGAACGATTGTCTGTGTGCATGAAACTTCTTATGGTACCTTCTTACTTGTCTCTCAAGGTGTTTCATTTGTTCAACTCTAGATATACTCATGTGTTCATCCCTGGGATAACCCCAAATGAGTTCCCCTTATACCATTCTATCGTTTTAGAGCAGCCCCTTACCTATTTGTAAGTACGACGGTATTTCCCAAAGAAAGGAGGACGACTTCATCATGATGACCGGGAGCAGAGAAATGAAGGCATCAACGTAATGGATTGACCTCTTTGAGAAGAGAAACCAGAACCGAGAAGATTCGTTAGAGTTTTGTAACCAGATCTCCCCCTTACTCTCCCTCTTAAATCTCGGGACGAGATTTCTTGTAGTGGAGGAGAATTGTGACGCCCGGATAATCAAGCTACAGTAAACTCTACTAATGATGCCACGTCACCTCCGTTACTGTTGCTAATCCCTCGTTAGTTCAAGAACCGATTCAAAATTGAAATTCCAAATATGGCATACAACAAAAGTTTTCACACAATAAAACAAAAATGTTTGGTTTGTGCCAAATAATTCATAAGTAATATTGATGGATAAACCAAGTCTTTATAAAGAGTTTAAATGCACTTAACTAAATAAAACAGTAGCAAAACAATTATTTGAATGCTTTTAAATTAATAAACAAATTTTAAACTAGTTTATGTAGTCACCAAACTTTTTAAGGCCGTGGGTTATTCAGAGACATAATTTAGGAGCTATTGTCATATTTTACAAAACTAAAGAAATTAAAAGTAAAATAAAACAGAAAAGGAAAAATAAATGAAAGAAAATACAAAACAGAAATAGAAAATAAAATAAGAGGAGAACCCCCCCTTTTGGGCCACGGCCCAGCTGGCCTCTGGGCCAATCAGGCCGACAAGGCCGGCCCACCCCGGCGCCCTACTAGGTCACCCCGACCCCCCACCGAACCGAACCCTAGTCCCCAACCGCCCCACTCCCCCACGTCTCTCTCTCGTTCTCCCCCCCACCCTCGCTGGATCTGGATCGAGCCCAATCCCCTCGCTCCACACGCGCCGCCGCACAATCGTGCTCGCGCAGGGCAGCACCCCACCCCGCCTAGTGCGCCTTCTACCTCCCGCCAGCGACCTCGCCAACCTCCTGTGCCATATCGCACACCGGATGCCCTTCCCGAAGACCAGCTGCCTCCGTCGCGTGCCATCGCCCGACGCTGCTGTCTCGTCGTTGACCACCGCCGGCCCGAGCTCCGGCGCCGCCCCGAGCCCGCTATAGCACATCTACAGGGCTATGTGACCCCCCCTTCCCCTCTTCTTCCCTGGTGGATCCGCCGTCGCGTCCGCATGCGCACACTCGCCGCCCGTGCCGTTCCTGCTCCCTACACACCGCGCCAGACCGCGCCCGCGCCCAACGTCGTCGGTGCCCTCTGCTGCACCCGTGCGTTGCCTGCGCCCCAGACCTCCCCTGACTCGCACTTCCCCCGCAGTCCCGTGCCCTCGCCACGGCTCGCGCGCGCCCCCGCTGGCGTCCTTTGCCTCCATCGCGCCACGGCCGTGCCGCACCTTGCGCCCGCTTGCAGCGTGCCTCGTGCGCCTCTCCCCCCTGCTCACTGCTGCTCCGGCGCGGTCTGCCCGCGCAGCCGCCCGGTCCGGCCCTGACCGCGCACCTGCGTCCGACGACCCAACCACGACGCCCCTCGCCTTGCGCCCCACCTCGTCGCCTCACCGCTCCACCAGCGGCGCTGCAACTCCGGCGCGCCGTCCTCACCTCCCCGTGTTGCCACGCCACGCCCCGTCGCCGGCCTTGCAGTGCTCTATTGGGCGCCCGCAACATCGCCCGTTCGCCCGCTAACCCAGCGCCCGCATGCCCGTGCCCGTTAAGGCCCTTTGGGGCCAATGACAAGGGGCCCCACCCCCCAAAAACGTTTTATAAAAAGAAAAGGAGATAGAAAAATAATAGTAATAACAATAAATTTAATTAATTAATTAATTAACTAACTAAATTAATTAAGTTAATTAATCCTATTTAATTAATCTAATTAACCTGTTAGTTTAATTAAACAGTAATTAGTTTAACTTAAACCCTAATTAACTTGTTAGTCTATGACGAATGGGACCCAAATGTCAGTTGACCAGTCAACGCCTCTGTTGACTGCTGACGTCATGCTGACGTCAGCGTGCACTGTTCTGGATAATGTTGAATTTAAATAATTAAATAAATCTTAAAAATGAATTAAATCTTTTAAAATTAATATAAAATAAACCGTAGCTCGAATGGAAAAACTTTGTACATGAAAGTTGCTCAGAACGACGAGATGAATCCAGATACGTAGCCCGTCCGTCCACCACGCATCCCTAGCATAGTGAACCCACAACTTTCCCCCTCCGATTCATCTGCTCGAAAACGCGAAACACCGGGGATACTTTCCCGGATGTTTCCCCCTTTCGCCGGTATCACCTACTACCGCGTTAGGGCACACCTAGCACCGCGTATTGCCATGTTACGCTTTGTGATGCTTTGATTACTCTATTATTTATTGTGTTCCCCTTCCGTTACTTCTTTCTGGTAGACCCCGAGACTGCCGGCGACCCCCAGTTCGACTACGGTGTTGATGACCCCTCCTTGCCAGAGCAACCAGGCAAGCCCCCCCCCCCCCTTGATCACCAGATATCGCCTATTCTCCTCTATACTGCTTGCATTAGAGTAGTGTAGCATGTTACTGCTTTCCGTTAATCCTATTCTGATGCATAGCCTGACATTGTTGCTACATTTGTTGATACCTTACCTGCAATCCTAAATACTTAGTATAGGATGCTAGTTTATCATCATTGGCCCTACATTCTTGTCAGTCTGCCTTGCTATACTATTGGGCCGTGATCACTCGGGAGGTGATCACGGGTATATACTATACATACATACATACATACTATACAGATGGTGACTAAAGACGGATCAGCTCGATGAGTACCCGCAAGTGATTCTGATGAGGGGGCTGAAAGGACAGGTGGCTCCATCCCGGTAGAGGTGGGCCTGGGTTCCCGATGGCCCCCGACTGTTACTCTGTGGCGGAGGGCTCTGGTAGGTTGAGACCACCTAGGAGACAGGTGGGCCTAGCCCTGGTCGGCGTTCGCGGATACTTAACACGCTTAACGAGATCTTGGTATTTGATCTGAGTCTGGCCATTTGGTCTATACGCACTAACCATCTAAGTGGGAGTAGTTATGGGTATCCCGACGTCGTGGTATCAGCCGAAGCACTTCAGACGTCAGCGACGGAGCGGCGCGCGCCAGATTGGACTGGAATGCCTGCTAGGCTAGGTCTGCTTCTGGCCGCCCTCGCAACGTGCAGGTGTGCTATGGGCGATGGGCCCAGACCCCTGTGCGCTTAGGTTTAGACCGGCGTGCTGGCCTCTCTGTTGTGCCTAGGTGGGGCTGCGATGTGTTGATCTTCCGAGGCCGGGCATGACCCAGGAAAGTGTGTCCGGCCAAATGGGATCGAGCGTGTTGGGTTATGTGGTGCACCCCTGCAGGGAAGTTAATCTATTCGAATAGCCGTGATCTTCGGTAACAGGACGACTTGGAGTTGTACCTTGACCTTATGACAACTAGAACCGGATACTTAATAAAACACACCCTTCCAAGTTCCACAGACATCCCGGTGATCGCTTTTCCACAGGGCGACGAGGGGAGGATCACCGGGTAGGATTATGCTATGCGATGCTACTGGTGACGCTACTTGGAGATGCTACTTGGAGGACTTCAATCTACTCTCTTCTACATGCTGCAAGACGGAGGCTGCCAGAAGCGTAGTCTTCGATAGGACTAGCTACCCCCCTCTTATTCTGGCTTTCTGCAGTTCAGTCCACTGATATGGCCTCCTTACATATATACCCATGCATATGTAGTGTAGTTCCTTGCTTGCGAGTACTTTGGATGAGTACTCACGGTTGCTTTCTCCCCCCTTTTTTCCCCTTTCCTTTCCTTCTGGTTGTCGCAACCAGATGTTGGAGTCCAGGAGCCAGGCGCCACCGTCGACGACGACCCCTACTACACCGGAGGTGCCTACGACTACGTGCAGGCCGCTGACGACGACCAAGAGTAGTTAGGAGGATCCCAGGTAGGAGGCCTGCGCCTCTTTCGATCTGTATCCCAGTTTGTGCTAGCCATCTTATGGCAACTTGTTTAACTTATGTCTGTACTCAGATATTGTTGCTTCCGCTGACTCGTCTATGATCGAGCACTTGTATTCGAGCCCTCGAGGCCCCTGGCTTGTATTATGATGCTTGTATGACTTATTTTATTTTTAGAGTTGTGTTGTGATATCTTCCCGTGAGTCCCTGATCTTGATCGTACACGTTTGCGTGTATGATTAGTTTACGATTGAATCGGGGGCGTCATAGCCACATAAAACTTGCTATTCATCTAGTAAAGTAGTCAATTGCCTAGGGACAATTCCACAACTCCTACCACCACTTTTCCACACTCGCTATATTTACTTTATTGCTTGTTTATCTAAACAGCCCCTACTTTCTTTTGCATGTTCTTTATTATCTTGCAAACCTATCCAACAACACCTACAAAGTACTTCTAGTTTCATACTCGTTCTAGGTAAAGCGAACACTAAGCGTGCGTAGAGTCGTATCAGTGGCAGATAAGACTTGAGAGAATATTTGTTCTACCTTTAGCTCCTAGTTGGGTTCGACACTCTTACTTATCGAAAGAGGCTACAATTATCACCTACAATTGTGGGTTATGAAGACCTTTTTTTGGCGCCGTTGCCGGGGAGTCATAGTGTGGGGTGAATATTCTCATGTGTGCTTGTTTGCTTTATCACTAAGTAATTTTTATTTGCTGCTCTAAGTTGTTATGTATCTTTAGATATGGATATGGAACACGAAATACCAAAAAAATTAGGTGTACTTGCTACTCATGGAGATGGGGAACCTCCTAAAACCCTCGATGCTCGTTATGTGAAAGAAATTATGTACTACTTTGATAATCCTGAGAAAACCCCATTCAATTTTGTTATGGGAGATACGTTGGATAAACGTGAATACTTTAGGGATTATCGCTTGACACAAAAAGGGAAACTATTATGGGATCAAATTTATATGTAATATTGGTATGCTAGGCAACTATGCTTGAGATATGATTATACTTGTTGGTCTAGGATGAAGGCTCCACACCTTCCCTTTTCATGCAAATTTAATGATGATAAAACCTTGGCTTCTTATGCTAATGGTATCTATGATTACTATGACGTGGAACAAATAAAAGAATTTGTTGCTTTTATGGGTGCTTATGAGATTGAATCTATGTTTAAAGAGTTTGAATATTTTGATGATTCAGTTTACAGACCTGAAAATTTTGCTATACTTAGATATTGCTATGAAAATTATGAATACAATTCCAATATTGATGCATTTATTGAGTAAGTCTCCGCTGTCCAAGAAGAGATTAATATTTTGCAGGAAGCTATGGAAGAAGAAGTTGATGAAACTGTGAGCTCATTGGATGAAAAAGATGATGAGGACAGCGAAGAACAAAAGGAGGAAGAGCGGATTAGCTACCCGTGCCCACCTTCTAATGAGAGTAACTCTTCAACTCATACATTGTTTAATTCCCCTTCGTGCTTACCGAAGGATGATTGCTATGATGATTGCTATGATCCCTTGAATTCGTTTGAAATATCCCTTTTTGATGATGCTTGCTATGCTTGTGGCCAAGATGCCAATATGAATTATGCTTATGGAGATGAACTTGCTATAGTTCCTTATGTTAAAATGAAATTGTTGCTATTGCACCCACGCATGATAGTCCTATTATCTTTTTGAATTCTCCAAACTATACTATATCGGAGAATTTTGTGATTATTAAGGATTATATTGATGTGTTGCCTTTTACCATTGCACATGATAATTTTGATGAATGTGATGTGCATGTTCTTGCTACTCCTACTTGCAATTATTATGAGAGAGGAACTATATCTCCACCTCTCTATGTTTCCAACACGATAAAATTGCAAGAAACTGTTTATACTATGCATTGGCCTTTACTTGGTGTGCATGAATTGTTCTTTTATGACATGCCAATGCATAGGAAGAGAGTTAGACTTCGTTGTTGCATGATATATGTTACTCTGTGCTCACTACTAAATTACAAATCATTGTTAATTAAAATTGGCTTTGATATACCTTGGGATCCGGGTGGATCCATTACTTGAGCACTATATGCGTAGCTTAATAGCTTTAACGAAAGCGCTGCCAGGGAGACAACCCGGAAGTTTTAGAGAGTCATTTATTTCTGTTGAGTGCTTTTATATAGTCTAAAAACAAAAAACAAATAAAGAGGGGAACCCAAAACTTTTCAAAAAGGAAAGTGAAAGTGAGAGAGACAAGCATTGTTGAAGTGGGAGAGCTCCTTGAACTTTGTTCATGCTCACGGAAACTTTGTGAATCTTAATTACAGAAACTTTTCAACAAAAACAATTATCACCTTGTACAATTCCATTGTATTATAAAAATAATGTGCCAAGGTTTGCCTTTAGGATGTTTACAATGCTTGTTGGTTTGTACGGTGCAGGACAGAAACTTTGGCTGTAGTGCGCGATTTTACATTTTTTGCTGGAACGTCAAACGGTTCTGAAACTTTTTGCACTGTCTTTCTGTACAAATGGTTTATTTTTCCTATTTTGGTAGAATTTTTGGGGTACCAGAAGTATGGTGAATGTTCAGATTGCTACAGACTATTCTATTTTTTGACAGATTCTGTTTTTGATGCATAGTTTGCTTGTTTTGATGAAACTATCAATTTCTATCAGTGGATTAAGCCATGGAAAAGTTATATTACAGTAGACACAATGCAAAATCAAAATATTAATTGGTTTGCAACAGTACCTAGAGTAGTGATTTGCTTTATTAAACTATCGGATCTTACCGAGTTTTCTGTTGAAGTTTTGTGTGGATGAAGTGTTTGATCGAGGAGGTCTTGATGTGAGGAAAAGGAGGAGAGGCAAGATCTCAAGCTTGGGGATGCCGAAGGCACCCCAAGTAAATATGCATGGAGACTCAAGCGTCTAATCTTGGGGATGCCCCGGAAGGCATCCCCTCTTTCTTCAACAAGTATCGGCATGTTTTTGTATTCGTTTCATTCATGCGATATGTGCAAGTCTTGGAGCATCTTTTGCATTTAGTTTTCACTTTTCTTTTATGCACCATGCTGGTATGAGATAGTCCTTGGTTGATTTATAGAATGCTCTGTCAGGACCCCAACTCAAAGCCACACCGATCTAGCATGTAACAGCTCATATCACTTTGCGGCCTCATGCACAGTATTCCCACGGGTGTCGCCTTACCTTGCCAGGGACCGTTTGCGCCTTTTGGCACACGTATATGATAGTGTCGCTAGCATCCATATGACAAGGAGCCCGGGCTGACATGGCTAGTCGTGAACCCAAAGTGGCACTAACTTACAAGGATAGCCATACATGACCCAACAACGAACGTGTCGGTCATCAGCGATTGAATCCGGGCTGTAGCAACTGGGCCAGTAGGACTCCGGTAAACCGGGCTGTAGCAGGCTAACAGGACTCCGGTAGACACCGCGTGACATTTCCCCGAAGGGACAAACACAGGAACGAAGAAGGACATATGCCGGCCAGCCTAAGTGTTCCGGAGCAGTAGCAAGCTACCAAGGCTCAGTGGAAGCACTAGGAGACATTTCCCGGCAAGAGAGGCTACCAAGGATAAACACTAGATAGTCAGATCCCACACATACCAAGCATTTCAATAACATACACACAATGTGCTCGATATGTGCAAATACAACATGGCATCACAACATGACTCTACAACTCAAGTATTTTATTCAATAGGCTCCGAGGAGCGAGATATTACAAACATGGGTCTCTCGACCCAGCATTCAGAGCATACAAGTCAAAGCACAAGCGGAAGCTTAACATGTCTGAGTATAGACATCTACAAATGAAAAAGGCTGAGAAGCCTGACTATCTACTAGATCCTGCTGAGGGCACAAGATTGTAGCTGAGGTAACAAGCTAAACATCGAAGTCCACGCGAAACTACTAGCGAGACTGAAGTCTCTCTGCAAAACATAAATTAAGCAAACGTGAGTACAAATGTACCCAGCAAGACTTACATCAGAACTATCTACATATGCACCATTATCAACAAAGGGATGGTGGGGTTTAACTACAGCAAGCTAGCTTTAACTCGGTGTCTATCCTAGTCTACGACTGCAAGTAACTCTTTTGAGGTGGCGCACAGGAGTTCACATATTCACCATATCAATACACCACTATGGATCCACTCCCATCTCCCTACGAGAACGCCATGCATAGCACTCACGCTTATCTTGCGTATTTTAGAGTATCCACTTTCACTTGTCTATGAACTGTATAGGCAACCCAGAGGTCCTTTACCGCGGACGCGGCTATTCGAATAGATTATGTTAACCCTGCAGGGGTGTACTTCTTCACACACGCTCTCACCACTTACCACCGTTTACACGACATGTACTCGGCAACCTTCAAGCGGAAGCCCAACGAGGGTGTCGGCCATGGCCTACCTAAACACTCAAGTCTCTAGTCTAGGTTTATCGCCTATTCAGGTTCCATCCGCAGGGAGTCCAGCCGAGGTTTCCACATACGACCCCAAACGATGTGTACAGGGTTCCGCGAGACCAAACGGGCGCCCGGCATACCCGGCCACATGCCTACCACATCACAGCCCACCCCTCGGGTCAGTGCTGACCACGGCCACCAGCATACTACAAACACCAGAAACTACTTGAAACTCCTGGACAGAGGACAAGGGTGATTAAGAAGCCGAGAGGGTCCATTGGTTTCGGGCCCAATGCGTGGTAGTAACTGTTTCATAGATCACAAACACAGAACTCAGTTCCTGAGGACGGCTTCAATGAGACAACCCACCATGTACTCCTACATGGCCTCTCACCGCTACCTTTACCAAATCGTGTTCACACACTTAGCTCACACACAGTAGGACATGTTCATCACATTCCAATTCATCCCCGATGAATCAGACCTGACACAACTCTAAGCAATAGCATGCATGACAAAAAGCATGAATGAGTAGGCACATCAGGGCTCAAACAACTCCTACTCATGCTAGTGGGTTTCATCTATTTACTGTGGCAATGACAGGTCATGCAGAGGAAAAGGGGTTCAGCTGCCGTAGCATGTAACAGTTGTATCATTGTTGTCCTAATGCAGTAAAAGAGAGCAGGAGTGAGAGAGTGGGATTGTATCGGAATGAAAAGGGGTTTTGCTTGCCTGACACTTCTGAAGATAGTATAGTTCTTCATCAGTGTCATCGAACTCATCGTCGTAACCACGTCTATCGAGAGGGGACAAGTATAGGCAATGGAGAAGGAAACAAAATCAATGCAATGCACAATATGATGCATGATCATGACATGTCAATATGCTGTGGTTTGAGCTAATGCAACTAGCAACAAGTTAAATGAAGTTGGTTTGAATCCAAGATTCAAATTCAAACTCCACATGTGGTTATTTATATGCCATTTATATGATTCGTGCTAAACAGAAGCTATAAGTTGTTCTAACATGCATGAAAATGGTACAGATGGATAGGTTGGATTTTTCTGATCATTTTTCATATATAATTTGTTTCATTTGGAGTTATGGTTGAATTTCTATGAATTTTAGAAGTTTTGGGCATTTTCTGCAATTTCCTGAATTAAGTTAAATCCAGAAAAAGGTTAACTGCATCAAGATGATGTCGGTGTGATGTCAGCAGGTCAATAGACTGGGTCCAGGTCAAACCTAACGTGTGGGGTCCACACGTCAGTGACTAACTAACTAATCTAAGTTAATTAGTGTTAAACTACTACTAACTAAAAATGTTACTCGAGTTAATTAAACTTAATTAAAAACTAAACTAGGATTAGATGGGGCCTGGGCCCACTTGTCAGCGACCCAGGGGAGGTCAAACCCCTGGTCAACAGGGCCTAACCAGCCGGCGGCTCGTCGCCGGTGGCAACAGGCACGGCGGACGGCTCGGGTTCACCCTCCCGGCGCCCAAACGAGCGATGGAGGGCACCCGCGGGGAGCTGGAGCTCTCCCACATCCAGTGCAGCAAGCGGCAGCAACTTGGGTGCACTACGGCGACGGCGGTGACGACAAGTGCGGCGGCCGAAGCTACCTGCATGTTCGGTCTGGCGCTAGGGGGCACAAAAGGTCGAACGGGTGGGTGAACCTGGCTCCTGGAAGCGTGCTGAGCACGGGGCAATGCTCAGGCGCAAGCTTTAGTGGCTGCAGCGGCAGCGGCGACATGGCCGGTGTCGAGGAGCTCTCGGGGACAACGGCTAGAGGACGCGAGGCACGATGGGGCAAGAAGGAATCGGGTCAATGGCTCACCGCGGATGGTTAGCGGGCTCAGGGACGCGCCAGAGTGTCCGGATCGATGGAGAAGAGCGCCGGAGCCGAAGCTTGAAGATGGAGATGATGGCGGCTGCTCGGGGCCTCCGTGCTTCCTTCCTTTGGTGCAGAGGTGGATCGAGAGGTGGCGGAGGCTCTAGATAGCTCGGGGAGGCAAGGCGACGGCGGTGGGCGCGGCGGCTCACGGCGGCGTGCTCAGGCGCGTGAGGGGGAGAGCGAGGGAGAGAGACAGAGGAAAAGGGAGGGCATGGGGAGGGAGAGTGCGAGAGGTACGAGGTGGTACGTGGCGGCTCCAAGAGCCTGTCCCGCATCGGCGAAAGCGGGAGGTGGCCACGGCATGTGGCCACAGGCGCTGGGCACGCGCCTCTCGTCCTCCTGGCGAGAGGAGGGGGATGACTGGCAGAGGGCCTGGTGGGCTGGGCCGGCACAGTGCCGGGCCAGGTGGCTGTGCCAGGTGGGCTGGCCCAAGTGGCTTCTCTCTCTCTCTTTTATTTCTATTTTTGTTCTGTTTCTATTTATGCAAATTTGTTTTAATTTGGTTTTCAAACCAAATCACTTTTTAAAATCCTGGAAATAGTTATGGGCACTAAATGAAGTATTCCAGAGGCCCTCAACTAATTTCAAAATTGTTGGAGCATTTAAAATATTTATAGTATTTAAATGCCCCAATTTAAATACAATATGAGTTAATTCAAAAATCCAAAATGGCCTAATAATATGTGCATCATTTTTGGCAGAGGTTCTGGACCAATTAAAAAATGATGGACATTTATGAAGGGCATTTTGGGTTCACTGAAAAGATTTAATTTTGGCCCTAGTTGAATTCGTTTGATGCTAGGGTTTATTAATCCCCATTTCAAGTTTCTTTCAAGATTAAACATGATTCACACATGAAGCTAGCCTAGTGCATTGCCAGAAGCTAGGGATGTGACAACTTACCCCCACTAAACAAGAATCTTGTCCTGAGATTCAAGCGTAGGGTAAGATGCAGGGGAGACACAACTAAGACAATCTTCACGATCCAGGTTGCACTTCAAATGAACGTTGATTCAATCATCATCTTTGTCTTGTCGTCTTGCTCTGAGAACTCCAGCCAACATGGCAACAAGAGGAAAGGAAAAACTCTAGAAGGATCAAACTTCTCGAAGATCGAACAACTCAGGATCAACTCATGGAATGAGACATTGAAACATCTCCCGAGCTGAGACATGAAGCATACATCTGAAGGAATGGAGTGATATAGATGACGAGTGTTCACTAGGTGGACAACAATTCCACACTTAAGAGGGTGGTGAATAGTTGTCAACGTAGCGAGGAGTTGAGTTGCCATGACTCCATAATGAGACATCTTAGAGGAGGTGACTCGTAGAATCATCCCTTAAGTGGCAAAAAGAATTACCTTTGATTCAAAGATCATTAAAACTTTTTATACCAGCTTAAGGCAAATCACCAATAATTGTTTGGTGGGGTATGAAAGGATGGCACAATGCGGTGCAAGCTGGGAACAAAATGCAAATGATGGGAATGATTCTAGTAACTCGGAAGAAACCCAATAGTAGAGAGTGATTCCACTATTTGAATGGTTATAGTATAATTGAGGGAACTGAGAGCACAAGAATTCCTAGGGAGAAACTTCTACAATAAGTCGCACGAAGTCCTATAGAGAAGATGGAATTTTTTTTTGCTCAATCAAGACACTGCAATGATAGATCTTCCGGCTAGGTGTGTCGGCCAGAACATCAACCTTGTCGGGACCTACATCATAGATCTTGGAATAGCTCCAACCATCATATCTGCCTGAGATTCAGATCTGGTTGGTAACGGAACATTACAGACAACATGTCTGGTAAAGAAATTTTGCAACACAAACCGACGAGATGATGTTGCAAGATTCTCAGGAAATGAACTACGATAGCAAGATCCAAAACATGAGCTGATCCTGCTACATACATGTGAACATAATGTCCAAGACAAGCATGATCAGGTAGAAGTCTTACAACAAAACACTACCGAGTTCAGGTGGGGAACCATCATCGAGGATATCGAAGTCCTTGTATAAGTCTTGCTCTTAAGAAGGAACTTCTTTTCCTTGAACAAATCAATCAGTGGCTTGGTATGCTACAGAATTCATATGGAACGAAGATGATCAGTCTAACAGACCACAGAATACTTTGCACATGCAAAATTGACTTGGGATGATTCCAGAAGAAGTAAAACATGCTTTCTCGGATTCACGGTGGCAACTTGCACCAAGTGCACGTGAACCAGAGGAAGTCACTCCTTTCAGCCGAACATATGCTTCATGGACGGGACATGAAGATAATGCTTATAGAAGTTTCCAATACTAGATGGATGTTCAACATGAATCATGGAGAAGATAACAATGTTGCTGATGGGCTCACAACAATTCATCTATGTTTCCATGAAGATGGAATTCCATAATTATGTGAACAAGTGATAGCATTGGTCAAACCTGAAAGATATAATGGTGTATGCTCGAGGAAACAACCACGAGTAAGACAACATTAACAATATCGTTGGTTTTGATTTGATTTGACGGTAGCCCATACTCAGATCAAAGATTGGATAAGATAATAGATCCAACAATTGACCACGAGGATCAATCAATGAAGATATCATCTTCCTTCAACACACATGCACAAAGATATCCCTTTGGAGTGAACTGAGTAGGACAAGCTTTTATCTTCCAACTCTCCAGGTTGTTGTTTAGCTTAACCAACTAGCTCAGGGTATCCAACACAGATTCTTGGAGAAAGGGTGGTTCATAGAGAAACCAACTTGATCACGAGCTTAACATAGCGGTCAGGTGACAACCTGGTGATACTTTCGAGAAGACATTCGGAAAATCACGAACCACCGACATGTTACTAAGCTCGAGAACAATCTTGCTTTTCAGGGCAAGACGATGTGATCAAAAGAGCAAAGGTTTGACAAAATCCTATCTCATCGATCGAAGAGTGCACCAACAAAAATGGACTAGGTAGCACGATCAATCCTAGTATAGTGATTCTATAACAACACACTAAGAATGATATTGATGTCCGTTAACTACCAAGCAACACGGTTGCTAGGAGTATTGATTTCACACATCATGGTTCACTTGTCGGCATTCTGGTTGTGACAACACGGGACCAAGGAATGAGAAGTGATGGCAAGAAGTATCACTACATCAAGAATTCATAAGATAAGGTACAATTCTCATGAGATTCCTGACATAAAGTGGGTAATACTTCTGGGTAGAACAGACCAAAAGCTTGATTGCATTTGATCTGTGGAATACAACTGCTTTGAACCAATCCTAGAAATGGATGAGGTACTAGAGTTTGTTTCTCCTAGTCATTCTGAACTAGAATGGCTTGACGGACCACAAGAATGATAGGCACCGATGAACGAATGCACGCATACTCTTGACTATCAATTGATAGAAAAAGGTCAGAAGACAACTAAAGAGGGACAACTCAAAGGAACATATGTTTTTCTGAGTTGTGGATGCATGGATTAGTATCCCGAACAAATTCAACATATTTCTTTCGGATAACCCATGCAGAAAGGTTGTACTGGCAGAGTCGCAATATAGAATGGAGAACCCATCGAGAGCACTCTTGTTGTGATCTCTTGGTTCAAGGAACTTCTGCCAAGGATGGTTCATGGTATTTAGAAGAATGATATACCACGGACCTCGAAGACTATCGCAAAGGTTACTAATATCCTAAAGGTACAAGCAACACTATCAACACGAGGTAAGTAGAGTGAATCTTGGGTCAAGAACCCAGGAATAGAATGCCTACTAACTAAGTGGCATCACGTGATGCTTTCGAGAATGATGGCTAGAGTCATCACATTGGAAACACAGATTATGGCTAGATCACCAGATGATCCCCTAAAACACCTAGGGTCATAATAATAACTCCAACATATATGTCGAGGCAATAAATTACCTCAACTCACTGATTTGTGTGATTAATTTTACCAAAGGGACATCGGGAACGGGAAGAAGGGATTTGCAAATGCATCAGACTGTTCAGAAACCTGGGATGACTCGGACAGCATAACGGTTGTAAATGCTTAAAAGGATTTAAGACATCCTGCAAATGGTGGCATAACCACTCGATCGTCACAATATCAAGGTTCTGAGATCAACTATGAACACACAGAGAGGCGGAGGGCACCCACGGGGAGCTGGAGCTCTCCCACATCCAGTGCAGCAAGCGGCAGCAGGGGTGCGGCGGCCGGAGCTACGGGCATGTTCGGTTGGGCGCTAGGGGGCATAGAAGGTCGAAGGGGTGGGTGCGTCTGGCTCCTGGGAGCGTGCTGAGCACGGGGCAATGCTCAGGCGAAAGCTTCAGTGGCTGCAGCGGCAGCAGCGACATGGCCGGCGTTGAGGAGCTCTCGAGGACGACGGCTAGAGGACGCGAGGGACGACGGGGCAAGAAGGAATCGGGTCAACGGCTCACCGCGGAGCTGCAGGGATGGTTAGCGGGCTCGGGGACGCGCTGGAGTGGCCGGATCGACGGAGAAGAGCGTCGGAGCCGTAGCTTGAAGACGAAGGTGATGGCGGCTGCTCGGGGCCTCCGTGCTTCCTTCCTTCGGTGCAGAGGTGGATCGAGAGGTGGCGGAGGCTCTGTATAGCTCAGGGAGGCAAGGCGACGGCGGTGGGAGCGGTGGCTCACAGCCGCGTGCTCAGGCGCATGAGGGGGAGAGAGAGGGAGAGAGATAGAGGAAAAGGGAGGGCATGGGGAGAGAGTGCGGGAGGGTCGGGGTGGTACGTGGTGGCTCCAAGAGCCTCTCCCGCGTCGGTGGAAGCAAGAGCTGGCCATGGCGTGTGGCCGCAGGAGCCGGGCACGCGCCTCTCGTCCTCCTGGCGAGAGGAGGGGGATGACTGGCAGAGGGCCTGGTGGGCTGGGCCGGCACAGTGCCGGGCCAGGTGGTTGTGCCAGGTGGGCTGGCCCAAGTGGCTTCTCTCTCTCTCTCTCTCTTTTATTTCTATTTTTGTTCTGTTTTCTATTTATGCAAATTTCTTTTAATTTGGTTTTCAAACAAAATCACTTTTTAAAATTCTGGAAATAGTTATGGGCACTAAATGAATTATTCCAGAGGCCCTCAACTAATTCCAAAATTGTTGGAGCATTTAAAATATTTATAGTATTTAAATGCCCCAATTCAAATACAATATGAGTTAATTCAAAAATCCAGAATGGCCTAATAATATGTGCATCATTTTTGGCAGAGGTTCTGGACCAATTCAAAAATGATGGACATTTATGAAGGGCATTTTGGGTTCGTTGAAAAGATTTAATTTTGACCCTAGTTGAATTCGTTTGATGCTATGGTTTATTAATCCCCATTTCAAGTTTCTTTCAAGATTAAACATGATGCACACATGAAGCTAGCCTAGTGCATTGCCAGAAGCTAGGGATGTGACATGCTCATTGCACTTCACTTATATCTTTTGAGTGTGGCTTTATAGAATGCTTCATGTGCTTCACTTATATCATTTGAAGTTTGGATTGCCTGTTTCTCTTCATATAGAAAACTGCCATTTGTAGAATGCTCTTTTGCTTCACTTATATTTGTTAGAGCGTGGGCATATCTTTTGTAGAAAGAATTAAACACTCTTGCTTCACTTATATCTATTTAGAGAGATGACAGGAATTGGTCATTCACATGGTTAGTCATAAAATCCTACATAAACTTGTAGATCGCTGAATATGATATGTTTGATTCCTTGCAATAGTTTTGCGATATAAAGGTGGTGATATTAGAGTCATGCTAGTGGGCGACTATGGATTAGTAGAAATACTTGTGAGGTTTGTGATTCCCGTAGCATGCACGTATGGTGAACCGCTTTGTGATGAAGTTGGAGCACAATTTTATTTATTGATTGTCTTCCTTATGAGTGGCGGTCGGGGACAAGCGATGGTCTTTTCCTACCAATCTATCCCCCTAGGAGCATGCGCGTAGTACTTTGTTTTCAATGGCTTGTAGATTTTTGCAATAAGTATATGAGTTCTTTATGACTAATGTTGAGTCCATGGATTATACGCACTCTCACCCTTTCATCATTGCTAGCCTCTTCGGTACCGTGCATTGCCCTATCTCACCTCGAGAGTTGGGGCAAACTTCGCCGGTGCATCCAAACCCCGTGATATGATACACTCTGTCACACATAAGCCTCCTTATATCTTCCTCAAAACAGCCACCATACCTACCTATTATGGCATTTCCATAGCCATTCCGAGATATATTGCCATGCAACTTCCATCATCATCATATACATGACTTAAGCATCCATTGTCATATTGTCTTGCATGATTGTAAGATAGCTAGCATGACGTTTTCATGGCTTGTCCATTTTTTGATGTCATTGCTATGCTAGATCATTGCACATCCCGGTACACCGCCGGAGGCATTCATATAGAGTCATATCTTTGTTCTAGTATCGAGTTGTAATATTGAGTTGTAAGTAAATAAAAGTGTGATGATCATCATTATTAGAGCATTGCCCCAGTGAGGAAAGGATGATGGAGACTATGATTCCCCCACAAGTTGGGATGAGACTCCGGACTTTATGAGAAATAAAAGAGGCCAAAGAAGCCCGCCAAAAAAATTAAATAAAAAAATAAAATAAAAATGAGAGAAAAAGAGAGAAGGGGCAATGTTACTATCCTTTTACCACACTTGTGCTTCAAAGTAGCACCAGTTCTTCATAGAGAGAGTCTCCTATTCTTTCACTTTCATATACTAGTGGGAATTTTCATTATAGAACTTGGCTTGTATATTCTGATGATGGGCTTCCTCAAACGCCCGAGGTCTTCATGGGCAAGCAAGTTGGATGCACACCCACTTAGTTTTAGTTTGAGGTTTCATACACTTATAGCTCTTAGTGCATCCGTTGCATGGCAATCCCAACTCACTCACATTGATATCTATTGATGGGCATCTCCATAGCCCGTTGATACGCCTAGTTGATGTGAGACTTTCTTCTCCTTTTTTGTCTTCTCCACAACCACCATTCTATTCCACATATAGTGCTATGTCCATGGCTCATACTCATGTATTGCGTGAAAGTTGAAAAAGTTTGAGATTACTAAAGTATGAAACAATTGCTTGGCTTGTCATCGGGGTTGTGCATGATTAAATACTTTGTGTGATGAAGATAGAGCAACAACTAGACTATATGATTTTGTAGGGATAACTTTCTTTGGCCATATTGTTTTGAAAAGACATGATTGCTTTATTAGTACGCTTGAAGTATTATTGTTTTTATGTCAAATGATAGACTATTGCTTTGAATCACTCGTGTCTTAATATTCATGCCATGATTAGATATATGATCAATATTATGCTAGGTAGCATTCCACATCAAAAATTATCTTTTTTATCATTTACCTACTCGAGGATGAGCAAGAATTAAGCTTGGGGATGATGATACGTCTCCAACGTATCTATAATTTTTTATTGTTCCATGCCAATATTATTCAACTTTCATATATTTTTTGGCAAATTTTTATATTATTTTTTGGACTAACATATTGATCCAGTGCCCAGCGCCGGTTCCTGTTTGTTGCATGTTTTATGTTTCGCAGAAACCCACTATCAAACGGAGTTCAAACGGGATAAAAATGGACGGAGATTATTTTTGGAATATTTATGACTTTTGGGAAAAAAATCAATGCGAGACGGTGCCCGAGGGGGCCACGTGGCAGGGGGGGAATGCCCTGGACCCTCGTGGGCATCCCGTAAGGCGGTTGACACTCTTCTTTTGCCGCAAGAAAGCTAATTTTAGGAGAACAATCTGGGCGAAAGTTTCAACCCAATCGGAGTTACGGATCTCCAGATATAAAAGAAACGGTGAAAGGGCAGAATGTGGGAATGCAGAAATAGAGAGAGACAGAGACATATCTAATCTCGAAGGGGCTCTCGCCCCTCCCACGCCATGGGAGCCAAGGAACAGAGGGGAAACCCTTCTCCCATCTAGGGAGAAGGTCAAGGAAGAACAAGAAGAAGGGGGGCTCTCTCCCCCTTGCTTCCGGTGGCGCCGGAACGCTGCCGGGGGCCATCATCATCACCGCGATCTACACCAACACCTCCGTCATCTTCACCAACATCTCCATCATCTTCCCCCATCAATATTCAGCGGTCCACTCTCCCGCAACCCGTTGTACCCTCTACTTGAACATGGTGCTTTATGCTTCATATTATTATCGTATGATGTGTTGCCATCCTATATGTCTGATTAGATTTACGTTGTCCTACCGGTGATTGATGAATTGCTATGATTGGTTTAATTTGCTTGTGGTTATGTCGCTGTCCTATTGTGCCCTCCGTGTCGCGCAAGCGTGAGGGATTCCCGCTGTAGGGTGTTGCAATACATTCATGATTCGCTTATAGTGGGTTGCTTGAGTGACAGAAGCATAAACCCGAGTAAGGGGGTTGTGGCGTATGGGATAAAGGGGACTTGATGATTTAATGCTATGGTTGGGTTTTACCTTAATGATCTTTGGTAGTTGCGGATGCTTGCTAGAGTTCCAATCATAAGTGCATATGATCCAAGAAGAGAAAGTATGTTAGCTTATGCCTCTCCCACATAAAACTTGCTATCGGTCTAGTAAAGTAGTCAATTGCTTAGGGACAATTCCACAACTCCTACCACCACTTCTCCACACTCGCTATATTTACTTTATTGCTTCTTTATCTAAACAGACCCTACTTTTTTTTGCGTGTTCTTTATTATCTTGCAAACCTATCCAACAACACCTACAAAGTACTTCTAGTTTCATACTCATTCTAGGTAAAGAGAACACTAAGCGTGCGTAGAGTCGTATCAGTGGCATATAGGACTTGAGAGAATATTTGTTCTACCTTTAGCTCCTCGTTGGGTTCGACACTCTTACTTATCGAAAGAGGCTACACTTATCCCTTACACTTGTGGGTTATCATCCCCCAATATCTCTTCTTGTTCGAAGTCTCTTTGTTGATCCATAGTTTCTACAAATATTACAACATGGCAATTAATATACAAACATGAGAGATGGATACATTAATAGTGGCAAACATAGACCTAGCTAGCTAATCACAACAAGGAATATTAATTAGTGGGCTCAACATTTCTACGGTTTGGGGTGGCCTGGACAACGCTTCTAGGCTTTGGGGTGGCCTCGACAATACTCTTTTAACTTGGTAAAATTTGGTGGCATCGACGCTTCTAGGGTTTGGGGTGGCCTCGGCAACGCTTCTAGGGTTTGGCCCGGATCGCCTTCCTCATGAATGTCTAACGTCCGGACCGCCTCTCTCATGAATGTCAAACAAGGGATTTAACAAGATGGTGCCATTCTGGATGTGTAGAAAATGGTCCCTATTTTTCATGTTCTCATCTACCCTTCTATATGTCACATTGTCTAGTGTGAAAGGGTTCAAGAAAACCATGGCTTAACCATTATCCGGAAGTAACAGGAGCATGATGGTATGAAGCTCCCCAAAGTTATTTTGGAACAGAGTCCTGATAGGATAATTCACTTTTTGGTACGAAGTTCAGCAAGAGCCTTTCAAATATCGCTATTTGGAAGGCCTTTGCTGAACTTCATACCAAACAGCGAATTATCCTATCAGGACTCCGTTCCAAAATAATTTTGGAGAGCTTCATACCATCATGCGCCTGTTACTTCCGGCTAATTATGAAACCATGGATTTCTTCAATACTTTGACACCAGAGAACGTTCGCATATAGAATGGTAGATGAGATAAGGAAAAATATGGATCAAATTAATTATGCACATCCATAATGGGGGCATTCTTAATAAATCTCTTATAAATCTCGAGAGAGTTTGTCGGGTAGGGGCAGGAGGGGGTAGGAGATCGACAACCTTTTTTTCTAGGGTTTGGTTGTCCTCGAGAGTTGGTCGAGCGAGAGGGGGTTGATCGACGTCCCCCTCTCAACCCCTCGGCGATCCTCGACCCTCGACCCCTCGACGACCCTTGACCCTCGACCCCTCGGCGATGCACGACCCTCTACCCTAGTTCCCGACCCTCGACCCCTCGACGACTCGACCCTCGACCCTCTCTACCCTAGTTCCCGACCCTAGACCGCTCAGCGACAACATAGACCTAGCTAGCTAATCGACAATGACGACATACATACATGGAAAAAATGTTACGGGGAGGGGGTATATCGACCCCCCTCGTGTCGAAGTTATCGGGGAGGGGGTATATTGACAATGACGACATACATACATGGGAAAAAATGTTATCGGGGAGGGGGTATATCGACAACGACGACATACATACATGAAAAAAAATGTTATCGGGGAGGGGGTATATCGACCCCCCCCCCTCATGTCGAAGTTATTTGGGAAGGGGTATATCGACAATGACATACCCGATAAAAAATAAGAAGATGAAGAAGAAGAAAAAAAGGAGAAGAAGAAAAAAAAAGAAGAAAAAAAGAGGAGAAGAAGAAAAAATAGAATAAGGAATAGAGGAGAAGAAGAAAAAACTCCTCTCTTTTTTTCTTCTTTTTCCTCTTCTTTTTTATTTATCCTCTTCTTCCTCTGCTCTTCTTCTCCTTCTTGCTCTTCTTATTTTCCTTTTTCCGATCCTTCTTTTTCTTCTACATATGAACATATACATAAATGACTTTGATCATACACAATTTTCCTATACATACACAATTTTTTTCTAAATATGCACATATATATGAACATATACATAAATTGACAAAAAAATACATATATGAAAAAATGCTATGAACATATACACACATATATATACACATACACACATATACATAAATTGAAAAAACAATACATATATGACAAAAAAACTGTAGGGCAAGGGTGGCGGCGCGCGGCGGCAACGCAGGAGAGGGGCGGCGGCGCGGTGGCCATGCAGGGCAGGGGCGGCGCACGGCGGCAGCGAAAGGCAAGGACGGCGGTGCGGTGGCAACACAAGAAGGTGGGGGAGAGGAGAGGAACGACACGTCGGCTTACAGTGGGAGCGAGGACGGCGTCGGGGCAGCTCGGCGACGGCGACGACGGTCGGATCACGGGCAGCGATGACGAGGAGGCCGGACGAGGGCGAGGGCATCGACGACGAGGAGCGGGTGGCGACGGTGATGGCAACCTCGGGACGACAACGGCGAGCACGGGCAGCCTGGCGGCGTCGATTTGCTCGGCGTCATCGGGGGGCAAATGGTCGATGAATACTGAAAAATTCCAAAGTCCTGCTTAAATACACAAAGCATTGGTCCAAGTTCCTGGCTCAAACTGGGACGAATGCCCCCCTTTGGTTCCGGTTTGTGCCACCAACTGGGACCAAAAGTCTCTTTTCAGCAGCCAAAACCAACCGAGACTAAAGGGGGGCATTGGTCCCGGTTGGTTCCACGAACCGGTACCAATGCACCCCTTTCGTCCCGGTTGGTGCTACGAACCGGGACCAAAGGCCTTGTGCTGTCCGTGGACAAAAGTTTAGTCCCACCTCGCTAGTTGAGAGGAGCTCGGAGTGGTTTATAAGCCCCACTGCGGCTACCCTCTTGAGCTCCTCTCAAATGCAGGCTTACAGGCCTAATTTAAACCTACGCTGCCTATGGGCCTACTGGGCCATCTGTGGGCTTGAATCCTGGCCCATGGATGGGTTCCTAGTGGTATTCAGGCCGTGGTGGCCCAGTAGGTGGCATTTTTGTTCCAGTTTTTTTATTTTCTTTTTTGCTTTATTTATTTTATTTTATTTTATATTTTTATTTTTCCAGTTTTCTTGTTTTCTTTTTTGCTTTTTTATTTTGTTTTTCTGTTTTTCAGTGATTCTTTTTGCTTCTAGGTAATAAAAATTATAAACTTTCTGTTAGTGCCATTAGTTTTCCAATTTGAATAGTTTAAATTTGAATTTTTTGAAATTTGTGTGAATCACTTGTTTGTGAATAACTTTACTATAAAAATAAATTTTTAAGTGATTCTTTTTCCTGCTATTTAATATTACTGTGTTTTATCATTATATTCAATTTGGTAATTTTTAGGTTATTTGAAATGTCTGTTTTAATGAAAATCAGATTTTTAGGTTAACGAAAACTCATCTGTTGCAAAGGGAATTCATTTTTTGAACTTATTTGAACTCCAGACTTTTTGTGTGTTCAAAATGCACCATTCAAAGCCACATCATCAATTTTCAACCCTGTTTGACTTCATTTGTTATTTTTCATGCATTTACTGATTTTTTTGAGCTATATGATCCTGAAATTGAAAAGCACTACAAATGAACACTGAAAAGGTTGAAAGTTAGCATGGTATCATCATTTCACCGACATAGCATGTGCTAAAAAGTTGAGAGGGTTACAGAAAAAACTGGATGCACTTCGTGTACAAAACGGACAATCTCTTTTGAAGTATCAGACTCATATGTTACAAAGGGATTTCATTTTTTGAACTTATTTGAACTCTAGACTTTTTGTGTGTTCAAAATGCACCATTCAAAGCCACATCATCAATTTCAACCCTTTCTTACTTCATTTGTTATTTTTCATGCATCTACTAATTTTTTGAGCTATATGACCTGGAATTGTAAAGCACTACAATTGAACTCTGAAAATGTTGAAAGTTGGCATGGTATCATCATTTTACCCACATAGCATGTGCTAAAAAGTTGAGAGGATTACGGCAAAAACTGAATGCACTTCGTGTACAAAACGGACAATCTCTTTCGAAGTACCAGGGTTTCGGACAAAAACTCATCTGTTACAAAGGAATTTCATTTTTTTGAACTTATTTGTACTCCAGACTTTTTGTGTGTTAAAAATGCACCATTCAAAGCCACATCATTAATTTTCAACCCTTTCTGACTTCGTTTGTTATTTTTCATGCATTTACTGATTTTTTGAGCTATATGACCCTGATATTGAAAAGTACTACAAATGAACTCTGAAAAGGTTGAAAGTTGGCATGGTATCATCATTTCACCCACATAGCACGTGCTAAAAAGTTGAGAGGGTTACGACAAAAACTGTATGCACTTCGTGTACAAAATGGACAATCTCTTTCGAAGTATTAGGGTTTCCGATGAAAACTCATCTGTTACAAAAGGCATTTCATTTGTTCACATGTAACTACAGTGATATTCTAGATCAAAGGCATCATCATAATAGTTGTGGAGAGAAAGTCTTCACTTTTTCTTTGCTTGTGTCCTTTGCTTATTGCGCCATAACCATGGATAATCGTCATCGTTTAACAGGGTGCTTGGGTCAACCTTGACTTTGAAGGGAGGAATTTCATGAAAGTTTTCATAATCTTTAGACATGTCTGTCTTGCCCTCCAATCCCACAATGTCCCTTTTTCCTGAAAGAACTATGTGGCGCTTTAGCTCATCATATGATTTATTCGCTTCCTTATCTTTTTTTTTCTCGGTTTGGTAGACATGTCCTTCACACAGAAAACCTGTGCCACATCATTGGCTAGGACGAATGGTTCGTATGTGTACACAAGATTGTTTAGATCTACTGTTGTCATTCCATACCGTGGGTCTACCTGTACCCAGCCTCCTGACAGATTGACCCATTTGCACTGAAACAAAGGGACCTTAAAATCATGTCCGTAGTCAAGTTCCGATATGTCCACTATGTAACCATAATATGTGTCCTTTCCCCTCTTGGTTGCTACATCAAATCGGACTCCACTGTTTTGGTTGGTGCTCTTTTGATCTAGCAGGGCGATCGTGTAAAATGTATTCTCATTTATCTCGTATCCTTTCTAAGTCAATACAGTCGAAGATGGTCCCCTGGCCAACGAGTACAACTCATCAGAAACAGTGTTGTCACCTCTGAGACGTGTTTCCAACCAACTACCGAAAGTCCTGATGTGTTCACATGTAATCCAATTGTCACACTGCTCCGTGTGTTTGGACCGCAGAATGTTCTTGTGTTCATCGACATACGTGGTCACCAAGATAGAGTTCTGTAGAACTGTGTAGTGTGCTTGAGACCAAGAATGCCCGTCCCTACATATTATTGAGTCCCCTCCTAGCGTGCCTTTTCCAGTCAGTCCCCCCTCATGCCGCAGTTGAGGGAGACCAATCTTCTTAAGGCCAGGAATGAAGTCAACACAAAACCCAATGACATCCTCTGTTTAATGGCCCATGGAGATGCTTCCTTCTGGCCTAGCATGGTTACGAACATATTTCTTTAGGACTCCCATGAACCTCTCAAAGGGGAACATATTGTGTAGAAATACAGGGCCCAGAATGACAATCTCGTTGACTAGATGAACTAGGACATGCATCATGATATTGAAGAAGGATGTGGGAACACCAGCTCGAAACGGACAAGACATTGCGCCATATCACTCTTTAACCTTGGTAGGATTTCTGGATCGATCACCTTCTGAAAGATTGCATTGAGGAATGCACATAGCTTCACAATGGCTAACCGAACGTTTTTCGGCAGAAGCCCCCTCAATGCAACCGGAAGCAGTTGCGTCATAATCACGTGGCAGTCATGAGACTTTACGTTCTGAAATGTTTTCTTTGCATATTTATTATTCCCTTTATATTCGACAAGAAGCCAAACAGGACCTTCATACTGAGCAGGCATTCAAAGAAGATTTCCTTCTCTTCTTTGGTAAGAGCGTAGCTGGTAGGACCTTCATACTGCTTTGGAGGCATGCCATCTTTTTTGTGCAAACGTTGCAGGTCCTCCCGTGCCTCCGGTGTATCTTTTGTCTTCCCGTACACGCCCAAGAAGCCTAGCAGGTTCACACAAAGGTTCTTCGTCATGTGCATCATGTCAATTGAAGAGCGGACCTCTAGGTCTTTCCAGTAGGTAGGTCCCAAAATATAGATTTCTTCTTCCACAAGGGTGCGTGTCCCTCAGCATCATTCGGAACAGATCGTCCGCCAGGACCCTTTCCAAAGATTACTTTTAAATCATTGACCATAGCAAGTACGTGATCACCGGTACGCATGGCGGGCTTCTTCCGGTGATCTACCTCGCCTTTGAAATGCTTGCCTTTCTTTCTACATTGATGGTTGGTCGGAAGAAATCGATGATGCCCCAGTTACACATTCTTCCTTCATTTGTCCAGATATATACTTTCGGTGTCATCTAAACAATACGTGCATGTGTGGTATCCCTTGTTTGTCTGTCCTAAAAGGTTACTGAGAGCAGACCAATCATTGATGGTTACAAATAGCAACACATGCAGGTCGAATTCCTCATGTTTGTGCTCATCCCACACAGTTGTAAAAATTCTTCAACTAATGGCCTTAGGTACACATCAATGTCGTTGCCGGGTTGCTTAGGGCCTTGGATGATAACTGGCATCATAATGAACTTCCGCTTCATGCACAACCAAGGAGGAAGGTTATAGATACATAGTCACGGGCCAGGTGATGTGATTGCTGCTCTGCTCCCCAAAAGGATTAATGTCGTCCGCACTTAAACCAAACCATACGTTCCTTGCATCACCTGCAAACTCCTCCCAGTACTTTCTCTTGATTTTTCTCCACGGCGACCCGTCAGCGGGTGCTCTCAACTTCCCGTCTTTCTTACGGTCCTCTTTGTGCCATCACATCAACTTGGCATGCTCTTTGTTTCTGAACAGGCGTTTCAACCATGGTATTATAGGAGCATACTACATCACCTTGACAGAAACCGTCTTCCTGGGGCGCTCACCGTCAACATCACCAGGGCCATCTTGTCTGATCTTATACCGCAATGCACCACATATCGGGCATGCATTCAAATCCTTGTACGCACCGCGGTAGAGGATGCAGTCATTAGGGCATGTATGTATCTTCTGCACTTCCAATCCTAAAGGGCATACAACCTTCTTTGCTGTGTACGTACTGTCGGGCAATTCGTTATCCTTTCGCAATTGGGGTACAACCCATTTTTTTGATCATCTGACATGCGGTCGAACTTCAGCTTCTCCTTTTCACTTTTGCATTGTCTTTTTGCATTAATAATGACCCGATGAAGATCATCATCGGGCACATTGTCTGGTTCCTCTTGATCTTCAGCTTCCACCATTGCAGCATCTTCAGCTTCCCCCATTGCAGCATCACCGTATTCAGGGGGCACATAGTTGTCATCATTTTCTTCTTCTTTGACGTCTTCCATCATAACCCCTCTTTCTCCGTGCTTGGTCCAAACATTATAGTGTGGCATGAAACCCTTATAAAGAAGGTGGGTGTGAAAGGTTTTCGAGTCACAGTAAGGCCCACATATAGGGCATGGACAACACATAAAATCATTCTCCTTGTTTGCCTCAGCCACCGCGAGAAAATTATTCACGCCCTTAATGTACTCGGAGGTGCGTCTGTTACCGTACATCCATTACCGGTTCATCTGCGTACATCATGAATAGATAAGTGACTAAATTAATTGAAGTTCATCATCACATTAAAACCAAAGTACATACATAGTTCTCATTGTACAACATGTAGCTCTCCAGAGCATCTAATTAAACAATACATTGAAACTATGTAAAACATTTCAATGCAACAACAAATGCGATCATAATCGAACCAAGGTAACAATTGATCCAATGGCATAATGATACCAAGCCTCAGTATGAATGGCATATTTTCTAATCTTTCTAATCTTCAAGCGCATTGCATCCATCTTGATCTTGTGATCGTCGACGACATCCACAACATGCAACTCCAATATCATCTTCTCATGCTCAATTTTTTTTCAATTTTTCCTTCGAGTAATTGTTTTCTTCTTCAAGTAATTTAACCTCTCAAAAATACAGTCGGCTGGAATTTCCGGTTCAACTACCTCCTATATAAAAAAATCTATATCAAGTTGCTCGGCATAATTGTCATAAACACTAAATGAAACAAATAGTTATAAAAGATAATATATACCACATCCGAATCATAGCCAGGACGAGGGCCGACGGAGGCAGATACCAAAACCATCACACTATATAATAACAAACAATAATAAGTAAACTACACAAGTATCTATCTAAATCATACATGTAAGAACTTTTTACTTTTAGAAAGAAGATAAGAACAAGAGGCTCACCATAGTGGTGCCGACGACGAGACCAGCGCGGGCGATCGACAACGGTGAGGACGAGGACAGGACATGACAGACCGCCAAACCTAGAAAAATCTCGAGGAAAATGGAGCTTGGACAAGGATTTTCGAGAGGAGAAAGCTTAAGTGTGGCTCAGGCATTTCATCGAACACCTCATATGCATAGGAGGTGAGCTAGAGCACCACAAAGCTCTCCCCTCGCCGGCCAGAATAAAACAGAGCAGTGGAGTGCTCTGCTCGCGGGCGAGGGGTATATATAGGCACCTCATTGGTCCCGGTTCGTGGCTGGAACCGAGACTAAAGGACTCCTTTTGGTCCCCGTTCCAACCACGAACCAGGACCAATGGTTGTGGGCCACGAGCAAGGCCCATTGGTCCCGGTTCGTGTCTGGAACCGGGACCAAAGGGTCCAGACGAACCGGGACCAATGCCCCACGAGGCCCGGCCGCCCCCTGGCCTCACGAACCGGGACCTATGCCCCCATGGGTCCCGGTTCATGACTGAACCAAGACTGGCCCGGCTTGAACCAAAGCCCTGTTTTCTACTAGTGTCTCGTTAGATTCGTCCGTGCAATTATGCAAGATGCCGGTGCATCTACACCATTGTTTCATGAATAGTTCAGCAGAGAAGAGTGCACCAGGAAAAAACAATAAATACAAATGAAAAGCATAGAAATAATCACGCTATCAAGGGCTAGGTCGGGCACATCTGATCTAGCCGATCTACGGGGGTCATGGGTGGTGGCGGCCACTGTTGGAGAGGGTGCCTCCTCCTCTTCGACGGGGGTGGCGCTGGCGCTACGGTCTCCCGTCCTTGGCTGCATCGGGCGGTGAGGCGACAATGAGCATGGATTCGATCTAAGGTGGTGGCTTCACTGGCGCCTTTCTCTCCACGTCCGGTCGGCATATGGGCGCCCTTTGGATCTCCCATTCTGCATGCCGTAGAGGCATTGGGGTGTAGGCTCTAGGTCAGGGCCGGGAAACCCTTGACCGGCGAGGCCGGTCACGATATTGGTGACGCCCGTGGCACCGTTCTCCTTCCCTGGGTAACATCGAGACCTATACCCTACCCCACCTCTTGGTCCCAGGAAAAAGCCTAAAATCTCTGGATTGGGCGGTGGTGGCGCATCGGCGTCACTTACTTCTTGTAGGCGCAACCTTGGGAGTTCTTCGTGGCCAGGGGTTCAGTGCGGTGGTGGCCTGCCAGTCTTTGGTAGTGTCCCTGTTGGACAGTTGCAGTGGGCTTTTGTTTCTTGGCCGGAGACGGTGGCGATGTATGGGTTTCCTTCATAGGTGAGGTCACCACGGCTGTCGCCCTATCCCCGGCAACTGGTTGGAATGTCCATGCCTGCTCGGGGGTGAGCTGCTCTGCCTGCCGACGGGACGACGTCCTTTGATCCAGGAGATGGCAGGGGTGCCCTCTTCGGAGGTACAACAAGTTTGGCCTTGGGAGGGATGGAGCATGGCGTTCCTCGAGCGGTGAATAGCTCCCTTGTCACAGTTGCGTTGATGACATGATCTGAGGCCGTCATGGGCTCCGAGGTCCTATGGGTCCTTCGGGGCTCGTTAGCTGTTCCGTAGTGTTTTGTATCTTGTCGAGTTTATTTTTAGTTTCTTGTTGTATTGCTGGTTCTAATGTGTGGTTTACTTTATATATAAAGGGGGAGGAGGGAGGGGCTAAAAAAAGCCTTTTTCGATATAATTATGAGGGCCATAATAAACATGTGCGGCAACACGCGGCATCAATGATCTAGTAAACACTGAGTGGGGGCATCGACTAGATCTCACGAGCAGAGTGACCCGAGAGGACCACACCGCCTTATGAGAATCATTGATTTGTGAAAAGCCTCCAACGATAATGACTTCCAAGTTCACTACGCTTAGAGAAAAAACATTGTGTGCATCATCTACTAGATCTTGCGAGGAGATCGACCCGAGAGGAGCACACTCCCTTAGGAGAATCGTTGAGTGGGACAAGCCTCCAACGACATCGACTTTCAAGTCCACTAAAAAATGAACAACTAGTGGGGCATCTATCAGATCTCATAAGATCTTACCCCCCCCCCCCCCCCCCCCCCCCCCCCCCTCCGACAAGCATCCAACCACAATGACTTTCAAGTCAGTAGAAAGAAATACTGAGTGCGGCATCTATAGATCTCACTAGTCAGGATAGTGACCTGAGAGGAGGACAACCCTTTGAATCTCGTAAAAGCACCATCAGTTGCAAATGCGCACGGCGTCTGCGTGTCGCAAAAATAAAATAGATGCCTATTCCCTCAGACCTCCATCAGCAGCTCCTATACGCTGAAGCAGTTGACCAGATCCTCTCGTTGGATGGAGCTAAACTTTGTTACATAAGAAAGCAACTGCATCATCTATGATTTCAGACTTAATTTGGAACCGATGGATGAAGAAGCCTCTTATTTTCTTGCAGCAGGTGTACTCAGTCCTTCTACTCGTGGTCCGGTGCCAGCCGCTACGCTGCTAAGAAGGCCGCCTCCACAGTAGACCTGCTAGATACTGTATGGATTATGAAAGATCCAGTAGCTAACTAGTAATGTTGCATTACAGCAGCACTTGTCATGGACTGAACTAATTCAGTGCACACGCTGTGTGATTCAGATTACATGCGAAAGAGCTATTGGAGGTGCAGGTGTGGTCTGAGAGGTCACCGCAAGAGAAGAATACCATTTTGCACCCAACAAACTTTTCTTCTGCATTTTCCGGTAAGAGTTCTTTTTTCCTCAGGCAGAAAAAGTCATCGAATGATTTAGAAATTTTCATTCGACAAGGGGAGCATGCATGTACGCAGCCAATTGTTTACACATGTATTTGTGCGCTTTCAAGATTTTCATCTGTAATCCATCAACGGGAAAGGCTGCATATCCAGTTATCCACACACACAAAAAAAAAAGAGGGAGAGGCTGCATAGTGATGTCGTTTGTTGTTGCCAACAGAACACATCTTGTCTCCGGAATATGCCTTCTGCAAGTGGAGGCCAAAAGTGTGGGTCTGAGACGAAACAACAGCCACTGGACAGCGGAAGAGGTGACGACACTAGTGATTGGTATTAAAGATTGTGGCCCTGGGCAATGGACTAAGTTGAAGAAGAGATACTACTCAACGTCAGTTCGAACTGCAATGCATCTCAAGCGAAAGTGGTTTGGTGATGCTACTGGACGAATGATGGATACCATCTGTAGTGCTTTGATGTCTCCTACACTTCTTCCGTCTCCATCTGCTTTTCTATGTCGACGAAAAGGGGTTTCCCCCGCTTTATATTACTCCTTCCGTCCGAAAATACTTGTCATCAAAATGGATAAAAAAAGATGTATCTAAAACTAGAATACGTCTAGATACATCTCCTTCTATTTATTTTGATGACAAGTATTTTCGGACGAAGGGAGTATAAAGCAACAACCACAGCAACAATCACAACGTTCCGGTAGCAGGATCCAACAAACACAAACATGGCGCCATCTAAGTGCAATAGGCAACATAGACACGCGACACAAATGAAAGTCTTGCTGGGGAGCAGCACAACAATCCCCAAAAAAGAGCAAAACAACAAGCTAATCTGGGTCCGGAGGAGGCGGAGGCGTCAGCAGGGCGAGCAAAGCGGCGGCGGAACGGAGCTCAGCGATGGTCCTGTTGATGAAGACACGGTCGTGCCGCTTGTTAAGCGGCCTCCAGAGCTGTAGAAGGCCACCCATCTTATACACGGCGCCAGTTACACAAAGAGGGATGATGTGCTCAATCACCAATTTATTACGGACATTTCATAAGGTCCAAACCAAGGCACCCACGGTAACCCAAAGGGATGGATGCACTGTAGTGGGAAAACCAAGAATCTCTGAAAACATGTCAGAGAGGTTATCATGGCACCAACTGCCACCCAAGACCTCATGGAGGCAGCTCCTTGAAAATCTCGCAGAGGGATACGAAAAGAAAATGTGGTTTGTTTCTTCGGGGACCATACACAGAGGGCAAAGACCGTCGGAGGGCCCATTGCTTTTGCATACCTCCGTCCCGGCTGGAAGGTGGCCCCACACCAATTGTCATAGGAAGATTTTAATCTTCATAGGCAATTTAATCTCCCAAAAGAAATTGAGCTCAACTGGCCCGGGGCTTGGGCAAGGTCGCGCGATAAAGCGATTTTGCAGAGAATCTCCCATTAGGCTCGAGATCCCAGCGAGCCACAGCCTGGCCGAGGGATGGAGTGTGGAGGGCCGCACACTCAATAAGCTCCTCCCGAAGGCCCCGCTCTACAGGACCAAAGGTTCAGCTAAAGGAAATATTACCAAGTTTGGTTAAGGCCGAGGCCACGGGCATGCTCCGGTCCAAGCAGATATAGAACAACGGCTGGAAATGAGGGGCGAAGGGCTGGGGGCCCAACCACCAGCCTACCCAGAAAAGGGTGTTGGTCCCAGATCCAACCACGATAGAGGAACCTTGTGCTTTTCTATGTCCCATGCCGATGTTACATTGTCACACCGGCACCCCCGCTAATTCTTTGTCCTTGGTCCGCTACTGATACCGATCTATCATTCTTGTTTGATTGTTCAAGATAAATGGAGAAATCTACTGAAATCATACACGAGAAGAACTTCCACGGAAAAGAAAGTGTTATTCCATAAGTTTCTTCTACTCATGGGGGAGCACCATTTTATAACATTTCTTGCTGATTTTCATTCCATAAGTGTTATTCTGTAAACTTTTTGCAGGGAGATGCAAAAACAAAAGCATATCTGCCTCTAGATAAGAAGTTGATTAAATGGTTCCAGAAGGCAGCAATTGACAACCCATATCCAAAATAATGATGCACTTACGAATGATACAAGAACCATTGTTCAAGACTTTTGTGTACAAGGTAGACAATAGCTAGACTGAAGAACCATCTGCAGTATCTGATGTCTAAGTGCCTCGTAAATTGCTCTTACTAATGAAGTGGAGGGAGGTCTCCCGCTACGCTTGAATAGACCAGTCTTAAGCTAACATTATTTGAAGATAAGATGTTTTAGCGGTGCCTAAATACACACTCTGTGTGGCTGCCTTCCTAGTCTTCTGGATAGTGATACCATGCTCTCTCAATATGTGATAGATGTCTCCTACTTTACTGTACAGATTGTGTAAGAAAAATATGGGCTTGATCTGGTGATCTTTAGAAGGAATCATGTGATCATTAAATTTGCAACATTGTTTTCCTTCCTTCTGAACTGCCTGTTTATCATAATTTTCAGTTATACTACTTGTTATCATACCATGACAGTCCCAACTCAGGATTTGGTTCTGTGGAAAGAGTTGCTTGATGTTTCCAAGATATTACAACATATGAACTTCCAGGTGCCTCGGCCTTTGCATCTGCGAGGAGTGGATCAACCAAATCAGTGGCAGAGCCACCGTATGGCGACCCTGGGCACTTGCCTGGGTTCGCTAGGCACACGCCATTTTTTTGTTTTTGAGGGGTAGGCACACGCCAGCTACCATAGCCTCGTTACATCAGAAAAATTCATGAACGTATCCTGCTTTATCAGGGCAGATGGGTTGGTGTTGGTCGGCTAATTTCTAGGACAACGCTAATGCCCACACGTGTGGTGGGAGCCAAACCCGTCCACACGCCTTATAACATACAGACTATGCCATGTCACCGCATGCATGTATGCATGTGGATTTTTTTTTGGATTTTCAGTTTTTAAAATGTTTTATCTCTTAAATGAAAAAGCTGATTGAAGATCCGTTTTCATCATTAAATTCCTCACGACGAGATCTTCGAAACTAGATCTCATATCAATATATTTCGGTGAATTTTTTTTGTTAAAAGTTGCCATGTCTGTTGCACATGAATTGCCATGATATTTACACTAAAGTTGCCATGTTATGTTTCAGCTATTTTCTTCCATATTAAAAAGTAATTTTTGACATATTATAAAACGGAGAATTAAGAAACTAGACTTGTCATGCACCATAAACTAAAATTTCCATGATACATGCACTTAAAATTGCCATGGTTCATGTAAAAAAATATTTTCATGGTCAAAGTACTGGAATTGCCATCATCAAAAACTAAAATTGCCATGATCTACAAACTAAAATTGCCACATGGCAACTTTAGTTTAAGCACCATGGCAACTACAGTGTAAACATCATGGCAACTTTTGGCAAAAAAAAAATTCGTCGAAACATATCAACATGGGGTCTAGTTTGAAGATCTCGTCGAGACGGATTTAATGGTGAAAACGGATTTTTAATTCGCTTTTTTAATTAGGAGATAAAAAAATTAAGCCAAAAACCAAAAACATTTCTGCTGATGTCATCTGTTCATACGTGGCAAAATGAGTGGTGATGGGGGCGTGTGGGCGATGTGCAAACACCCACACGTGTGGGCATTAGTTTTTCCGAATTTCTAAGGGCATGAGCTATGGAGACATCACTATTCTAGTCTCCCACGCTCCACCTAGATAAAAAGTATAGCTACTGTTTAATTCCACCTTCATCCATAGGAAGCACTAGTATTGTTCTCAGGTTTGGTAGCTTTTATACAATAAATTAGCATGGTACTATTGAGCTCAGCAATGGTGTTGTCCAATGCTTTCTCATTAGCCGCCTTGCACTTTTGTCATGGGAGAATCAGCTTCCTCTGCAGGATCCGAGCTAGCTCTGCAAGCGGCACCTTTTTTTCAAGTTCAACTCCGAGCCGACCTGGCAGCTGTGGCACGGTTCCATCTTGGAGTGTTGGCCTTGCCCTAATGGGCTTCTTTTTTCCTTTAGTAATTATTGAGATAAGGCCTGCTAGCCTACCGGCCTAGGAAGCAGCCTACCAGAAGGAACACGACCTTTTCTTCAGAAAGAAGAAGAACAGTGATATTCACACGTTAGCAGGTTTATTGTCGGAATTAATCTTGACATGTGTCCTGTGCACGTGCATGTGTGCACATCATTTGAGTAATAGCTGGTCAATGCGTGTGTGCATGGCCAAAATAGTATTAGCATTGGTCTAGAAAAAAAGTGGTCTAGAAGGTCTCAGTGAGTCGGACTAGTAACATCGGAGAGTAACTTAGACTAGTAACATGCATATGTTACTAGTCTATGTTACTACCTCTATAGTGGGGAGTAACATATGTATGGTGTCATGCAACACTTAATTTATTAGGTTATAGACGCATCTTGCCTTGATATGTGTGATGTTACTCATACTATTAGTAACTAGCTATGTTAGCACATGCATCTTTTTTTTCATTAATTGCTTGCCACATCATCTATTTTATCTAAATATGTGTGATGCTATCACCTATATTACTTTCACTATGGGTAGTCTCAAGGAGTTAGTTTAGTTAGTGGGATAGCCATGCATCGTATTCCCTCCGTTTCAAAATAAATGACTCAACTTTGTATTAACTTTAGAGTGAAAATTAATGGATGAGACGAACCTGCAATGGTATAAGGATATTCTGCACATGAGAAATGTTTCTTCAAGTTCAAATTATTTTAAAATAATAGCTAAGAGCTTGTGCGCTAGAACCAGTGCACAGGAAAACAATGGATGGTGGACTGTTGTCCAACACGAATCATCCAAAGAAACCAGTCATCACACATCAAGTCTGTCAAAAATGGCATCAAATGCACAACTGAACCCTGAACAGAATGTGAACGTGTCAACCCATGGACGACGACAACATCTATGAAGAAAGATGTACATATTATGCAAGATATTATCTTATAGATGCAGACATGCAATGTAATATATCTCTTGGGTAAGTAAAAATTGCGGCAAAGCTAGCTACTACAGATATGGTATATGGAACCCCCAGTGAGCAGTAAAACATGATACCTTTAACATCTGAGTGCATTAATTATTTATTTATTTTTGCAAAAAACATCTCAGTTGATTTAGTTGATCTGTCCTGGTATTCTTGGTCAGTGGTCACAACTTCTCTTTGTAATCCCTTTTTATCCATCCAAGTTCGACAATCTACAGGCAGCAATATTATCCTATTATTAACAACTAACAATGCCTTTGACAATTCTATAGTAATTTTTTTAGCTGATATATCATTCATCTTGGATATATTGGGTTTTTGGATAGCCTACCACATATGCCATGTGGTGAACTCTGTAGTCAATGGAAGCTAATATTACCTCCATCCTTAATTACTTGTCTTATATTTGACTAGATATGGATGTATCTAACACATAATGTGTCTAGATACATCTGTATCTAAAAAAATCTAAGACAAGTAATTCATAAGGACGGAGTAATTCACTGAGCCCAACTAAACCTTTATATGGTGCCCACAAATATTATTTAAATTGTCTTATCACACATTATGATAGCATATTGGTTATTCTAACCATATCAAATAGATACAACAACAATTTTTCCATACTATTTACAACTTATTTAGTACTCCCTCTGTTCCATAATATAAGAATGTTTTTCAAGCGATGTTAGCTTGACAATTGTTCTTATATTATGAGACGAAGGGAGCATTCGATAGTGTCTTGCTAAAGAAAAATTACAACATTCATGGGTGAATTCCAGCTTGAAAAACATTTTTATATTATTGGACGGAGGGAGTATTCGATAGTGTCTTGCTAAAGCAAGTTTACAACATTCATGGGTGAATTCCAGTTTGGTGGCAAAATTGACGAAAAGAGAGACTGAAACGGAAGAAATTCATGAATTTTAATCTACTAACAATCCATGAGAAGATTATTCTAGAAAATAACTCTTCAACCGCAAGTAATTTTCTTGGTTATGGTTAAGTTTGCTCACAGTGTGTTGCTATCCACTGAAAAAATTAGCAGGGTAGGCAAGCTTTTAAAACTAGTGGCAATTTTCTAGAGAAGGAAATAAATATTAAGGGTATATGCACTATCAAGAGTACAGTACATTAGCTCAGGAGAAGATTAGCAAAATGTATATCACCAGAGTTTAACTTCAACGCATCTCCAAAACAACGGGGTGTGACCGTATCTCCAAATCTAGTTGTTGTGATCGTATCTCCAACAATGTGCCTCTCGTTGTTTTACTTTTCATGAGGCACAACTATGCCTCTTGCGGAAGTAAATATGTGCCTTCACTACAAGCAAATATGTGCCTCTGACGAAAGAATAAAAATGAGTTTCACAGCTGTGCATCTCGTGAAAGAAAAAAATAATTTTTTTTCTCTTTCCGAGAGGCACAACTCACGAAAGCAAACATGTGCCTCCATGAAAAATAAATTTGTGCCTCTAGTGAAAGAAAAAGAATGCGTTTGTGCCTTGAGTGGAAGCAAATTGGTGCCTCTTGAGGAAGTTAACAAAAAGGATTTTCGCGCAAAAAAAATCAAGTTTTTATCCAAAATCTATAGAGAACCGGGCAAAACACAAAAACCCATTTAAAACTAGAAAAACGTACAAATGGTGGCTATCGGTGCTAAATCCGGCATATCTCGAGGTAGGGGTCCAAAGCTAGACTTCTTAGAGTGATTGTAACATGAATACGGGATTTTACCCAGGTCCGGACTCTCTCAAAGAGATAATACCCTATGTCATGCTTTTGATTGTATTGATATAAGGTATAGTACGAAATACATGTATCTACCACGAGATTGTGGATCTAAGTTGTCATATAATAATCTATTGACTAGCCTGACATCGGTTTACATAATGTACCTGAGGCCTGGGAGAGGGGCCTCCGCGTCATCGAGGAGCGCGCCATGCACTCCACCTCGATGCCCGCCTTCTCCATTGCCCCTCCAGCGGCCCCGCTGCATACCTGAAGGTGGAGAATTGCCAGCGGTACTAGGAGACAACAACCCCACTTCCGTGTGGTCTGATGCGCACATTCCCAATGGATAGCATCCAAGTCGGGATCAGGTGCATGTTCCTGCCGCCCGGCGAGCGGCCATGCTCGCCTCTTGGAGATCAACCGTCGGCGTGCCCGCTTGCCTCCGGGTCTCATCAACCACCGAAGGTACTCGTGCATAGAGCCCCGTGGAACACCTGGTTTCGGGACGAGCATGACCTGCAGCATCACACATTTTTGCCGGCCGTTCTCCAAGCCCGCCTCGAACGCACTCTACCACACCCGTGTGCATGCTCCTAGCCCGTCCCTGTCATGCGGTCATGCACGGGTGCGCGCATGCCCAGGCCCTCCCCCTCACCGTCCCTGCCACCACCAGCTCCCAGCATGACCGCCGAAGAGGAGGACGAGGAGTTGGTGAGGAAGGTCTTTGAGGACTCCAAGAGGGAGTACGAGCCCAGCTAGTGGGACAGCCTTAATGTGATGATGGCACTGTCAGCTGCTGACGACATCACCATAGCCGAGCTGAAGGTGATGGAGGAGGTTGTTGAGGAGCCTCCCGCCGCGCCCAAAACGCGGCTTTGGTGGGGTAGTCTTGGATACATCTGTTGTGCCATGCAGCCCACCTTCTTCGTGGGTAGGCCCCGAGCCATGCTCACCGGCCCGGCCACAGCCACAACAAGCGTCGCCCGCCCCACTTTGGCAGCCAACGAAGGCGCCGCCCCGCCCACCTTTGGTAGCCACTGCCGTACATCACCCTCGCTATGGACGAAGATGATAGCAGCTGAAGACGACCAACACGACAACGACGGCCCGATCTAGGGTTTCTTATTATTTATTTATTTTACTTCAAGTTCATTGTCAATGTTGGCCATGACTTTGTGGGCGTTTTAATTTAATGTAATATATGTATATTGTTTCTAATTATTTGTATTATCTTTTTTGTTTAAATTAAATCCATAATCCAGAAAAATATTTTAAATGCGGTTGGGCGCCCAAAGGGCGGACGGCCACAAACGGACGCTCGAGTCCGGTTTGCCACAGAAATGGACAAAAACCGGAAAAAACTCATGTTCGTTTCTGGGTCCTGTGTTAGAGTTGGTCTTAAGAGAATCGTTGAGTGGGCCAAGCCTCTGACGACAACGACTTTCAAGTACACTACACTTAAAAATAAAAAATAAGTGAGGCATCTATTAGATCTCACCATATCTCATGAGGAGAGCGACCCGAGAGAAACACACACCCCTATGAGTACCATTGAGGTGGGACAAGCAACCAACCACAATGACTTTCAAGTCCACTGGAAAGGAACACTAAGTGGGGCATCTATTAGATCTCATGAGGAGAGCGACCCGAGAGAAACACATATCCCTATGATTATCATTAAGGTGGGACAAGCAACCAACCACAATGACTTTCAAGTCCACTAGAAACAAACACTAAGTGGGGCATATATTAGATCTCATTACATCTCATGAGAGAAACATATTCCTATGAGTATCATTAAGGTGGGACAAGAAACCAACCACAATGACTTTCAACTCCACTAGAAAGAAACACTAAGTGGGGCATATATTAGATCCCATTAGATCTCATGAGAGCGACCCGAGAGAAAAACATATCCCTATGAGTATCATTAAGGTGGGACAAGCAACCAATCACAATGACTTTTAAGTCCACTAGAAAGGGACACTAAGTGGGGCATATATTAGATCTCATGACAACGACCCGAGGGAAACACATATTCCTATGAGTATCATTAAGGTGGGACAATTTACCAACCACAATGACTTTTAAGTCCACTGGAAAGAGACACTAAGTGGGGCATATATTAGATCTCATTAGATCTCATGAGAGCGACCCGAGAGAAACACATATCTCTATGCGTATCATTCAGGTGGGACAAGCAATCAACCACAATAACTTATGTCCACTATAAGAGACATTGAGTGCGTGCGACATCTACTAGATCTCGCGAGGATAGCGTCCCTAGAGGAGAGCAGCCCTTTGAATATCGTAAAAGCACCATCAGTTTTTCACGGCATCGGCGTGTCGAAAAAATAAAATAGATGCCTATTCCCTCGACCTCGATCAGCAGCTCCGATAGGCTGAAGCAGCTGGCCACATATGTACATGTCCCCGTACCGCCGATGCAACAGTAGCGTTGCGTATGCATTTGCCGTTTGTAAGGCACTGGCATGCTGCATCTCCCCGGCTCGCGCTGCACTTAGCTCGGCTGGAATTCATCAGATGGTGAGAAAATTCAACAAATTATTTAGACATTTTCCTTGGGGAAGTGGAGGATGCAAGCACACAATTATTTACACACATGTAGTAGCTAGTAAACTTCAAAGATTTTCAACTGTAATACATCAACGGGAAAGATGCATAGTCATGTTATTGGTTGTTTTAACAGGTCCGGAATGACTTTATAGAACCTATGGCTGAGGCATAGGGAATGACTTTCATTCTCTCTTTATCTTCTACCATGGTCGGGTTTTGATTCTTTACTCAACTTCACATCTTACAATACAGGCAAGAACTCCTTCTTTGACTGATCCATTTTTAACTCCTTCAAAATCTTGTCAAGGTATGTACTCATTGAAAAACTTATCAAGCGTCTTGATCTATCTCTATAGATCTTGATGGCCGATATATAAGCAGCTTTATCGAGATCTTTCATTTGAAAAATTCTTATTCAAGTATCCTTTTATGCTATCCAGAAATTCTATATCATTTCCAATCAACAATATGTCATCCACATATAATATCAGAAATGCTATAGAGCTCCCACTCACTTTCTTGTAAATGCAGGCTTCACTTTAAGTTTGTATAAAATCATATGCTTTGATCACCTCATCAAAGCGTATATTACAACTTCGAGATGCTTGTACTAGTCCATAGATGGATCGTTGGAGCTTGCACACCTTTTTAGGACCTTTTAGATCGACAAAACCTTCCAATTGCGTCATATACAACTCTTCTTAGAGATATCAATTTAAGGAATGCAGTTTTGACATTCATTTGCCAGATTTCATAAACATAAAATGCGGCAATTGCTAACATGATTCAGACAGACCTAAGCATCGCTACGGGTGAGAAAGTCTCATTGCAGTCAACTCCTTGAACTTGTTGAAAACTTTTTGCGACAATTCGAGCTTTACAGATAGTAACATTTCCATCAGCGTCAGTCTTCGTCTTAAAGATCCATTTATTCTCTATGGCTCGCTGATCACCGGGAAAATCCACCAAAGTCAACACTTTGTTCTCATACATGGGTCCTATCTCAGATTTCATGGCCTCAAGCCATCTGTCGGAATCTGGGATCATCATAGCTTCTTCATAGTTCGTAGGTTCGCCTTGGTCTAGTAACATGACTTTCAGGACAGGATGACCTCACCACTCTAGTGCAGATCGTGCTCTGGTCGACCTACGAAATTCAGTAGTAACTTGATCTGAAGTTTCATGATCACCATCATTAGCTTCCTCTCTAGTTGGTGTAGGCATCACGGGAACAGTTTGCTCTGATGTACTACTTTCCAATTCGAGAGAAGGTAAATTTACACTACTAGGGAAAAGCCTAGCAGTAGCGCGGGTTTTAGGCCTATCAGTAGCGCGGGACGATGCACTACTGATAAGGCGCTATAGCTAATGTATAGCAGTAGCGCCTGTTGTCCCACGCTACTGCTATACATGGATAGCTATAGCGCGCTTTAGAGAATAGCGTTGCTGATATTATCTGCAACGCTTTTTACAGGGAAGCACTACTGGTAAGGCGGCGCTACTGCTAAATTTTTCCCCTCGGTACTACTAATTTTATTAGTTTTTCTCCTACATATTTGTTTTGTATTTGAATAGGCTTTATACAATAATCTTCAGCATATCATACACATACAAATGTAATCATAGCATATGCATACAACTAGTCTCATCAAACCATGTCATTATCATAATCATCATCCAACACAAAGTGGTCTCTCGTCATCATCTCGAAAATAGCTATACAAGTCTTGATTACTTACAAATACATCGTCATCCATCTAAACAATGATATATGCGAGAAGAGCTATCACTTTGAGTGAGAGCGGAACTATGCAGTACATGAGTTCGTATCCCTCTCTCGCATTAGCGTAAACCTAAACTAACTACTGCCTGTCACTCAGAAACCGGAAACCGGTACACCTGGGCCTAACATTCCGACCACTCGTCGTATATATACTCCTGGCTCCTGGCGTAGCACTTCTTCGCCATCGATGATCTATGCACCTGCATCGTTACATGAGTCGATGATATGCAACATATATAGTTGAGCAACAGAAAGAGAAAGACTTGGCAAAAATAGAAACAACATATCATAAGCATAAATAACAAAGTTCATCGTACCCAAAATGCCCTAACTAGAGTGATCTTCGCTAGTAGAGGAGGAGGACGGTTTAATTACATCACAAATAAAGTTTCACCGTGCATAACTCAAAGTTTTGTCATACAGAATGTATGGACTAAACGAACACATTGTCATATATCGACAATCACTCCACCATGTCGTGCCATCCATACATGTCAGGGAGATAGTCCCCGAGTGTCGGTGTCAAAACCGGCGGATCTCGGGTAGGGGGTCCCGAACTATGCGTCTAGGCGGATGGTAACAGGAGACAAGGGACACGATGTTTTTACCCAGGTTCAGGCCCTCTCGGTGGAGGTAAAACCCTACTCCTGCTTGATTAATATTGATGATATGGGTAGTACAAGAGTTGATCTACCACGAGATCAGAGAGGCTAAACCCTAGAATCTAGCCTATGGTATGATTGTTGTTCGTCCTACGGACTAAAACTCTCCGGTTTATATAGACACCGGAGAGGGCTAGGGTTACACAGAGTCGGTTACAATGGGAGGAGATCTTCATATCGTATCGCCAAGCTTGCCTTCCACGCCAAGGAAAGTCCCTATCCGGACATGGGACGAAGTCTTCAATCTTGTATCTTCATAGTCCGGGAGTCCGACCAAAGGTCATAGTCCGGCAATCCGGACACCCCCTAATCCAGGACTCCCTCAGTAGCCCCTGAACCTGGCTTCAATGACGACGAGTCCGGCATGCAAATTGTCTTCGGCATTGCAAGGCGGGTTCCTCCTCCGAATACTTCATAGAAGATGTTGAACACAAGGATAGTGTCCGGCTCTGCAGAAATAAGTTCCACATACCACCGTAGAGAGAATAACTTCCGCACAAATCTAATCTGCTGACGTATTCTGCAACGTGACATCATGTCATGATCAAGCCTTTATTCGAATCGTTTTACTGTTCCACCTCAGCGTGTTTAGCGAGGCGGTTTCCTTGGCACCTCTTGTCGAAGCAGAGATCGTGTCCCCTTATTCCGGGATTCTCATCAATACGGGCGTGGGTAACCCAACTGCGCCATTAACCGTGGCGCTTGGGGGATAACCGAGTTTTATTAGGCCGGTGGGGGCTCATAGTTTCGGCCGCCCATATAAGGGGATGAGATTCTACCCTTTCCATGTACGCCTTCTTCCTCCTTTGCCTATCCGTCCCTGCGCACTCGAGCTCCAACGCCCAAGCCCGCACTTCACACCTCAACCTTCTCCAATCATGTCCGGAGCGGGAGGTAGATGGATGGCCTCCTCCGTCACGGAGGGGCAAATCAAAAAGTTGAGGAAGGCCGGATACTTGTCTGATGACATTGCGCACCGGCTTCCGGATGAGGGGCAACTCATTCCCACCCCTAGGCCCCATGAGAGGGTTGTATTTCTTCCCCATTTTCTCCGCGGACTGGGCTTTCCTCTTCACCCGTTCGTCCGGGGGCTCATGTTCTACTACGGCCTGGACTTCCATGATCTGGCCCCGAACTTCATCCTCAACATCTCGGCATTCATCGTCGTGTGTGAGGCTTTTCTCTGCATCCAGCCCCACTTCGGCTTATGGCTAAAGACTTTTAATGTCAAGCCGAAAGTAGTGGGCGGCCGCCAAGCGGAGTGCGGAGGTGCCATGGCGGGCCGGATGGCCAACGTCCTATGGCACGAGGGCTCCTTTGTGGAGACAATAAAGGGGTGGCAATCAGGGTGGTTCTACATCACCGAGCCGCGCGACCCCAAATGGGCGGTGACCCCCGAATTCCGATCTGGTTTTCCCACACGGCTTACCTCCTGGAAAGAGACGGGCCTAACGTGGGGAGATTCGGAAGAGCTGACTGGACTCCAAGCCTGCGTCCAAAAGCTGGTGAACAAGAATCTCAAGCTTGTCAACGTAGTCCAGGTCATGCTCATACGCCGGATCCTCCCGCGCCAACAACGGGCCTTCAAATTGTGGGAGTTTGATCCGTCACAGCACCAACCCTTGAGCAGGCTCTTCGACACTACATACAAAGATGCCTGGAAGGTGCTGTTCAAGGGCGCCGAGGCTCCCGCATCCGCTACCGAAGATCGCGGATTCAGCTTGCGGCGTAAAGCCGACGAGGTAAGCTATTTTTCCCTTTACAGGACACTTTTTCATAGTTTGACACTATGCGGGATCTAAACTCCCTCACTTTTGACAGGACTGGCTGAACAAGGTCGAGCAGGTTAACTGTCCGGCTCCTTTGCTAGAATACCCAGCGGACGCCTGCTTGACAGGGCTGCTGGTTCCGGCACCTCACATGGTGCCAGAGAAGAAGGCCAAGAAGAAGGCCACGGGAACTCGAAAGCGTTCCCGTCGTCAGGTGTTATCAGACTCATCATCCGATGACTCCGAGGCGAACTCCTCCGCGAAGACGAGGAGGAGAAGAAAGAGGCTTCTCCCCCAACAGGGGGAGAGAAGAAAAGGAAGGCCTCCCCAATTGTGGAGGCCGGAGGGTCCAAGAAGGGAAGGACCTTTCCTCCGGACTACTCTACCAACATTGACGACGGCAAAGAGGAGTGGCCCTCGAGGGCCAAGCCCCTGGCGAGATCATAAGTGTCCGGATTCCAAAATGACTCATGATTTTTTATTTGTCGCATAATGTCTTCTAACGCCGAATACAACCATGTAGCCCGCCCTAGGATGAGCTTCCCGCTTCGTTGAGCGGCTCCCTGGGTTCGTCGGATGTGAATAGCACTTCACTTCCGACGGCCTCCTCTCCTCGCGACACAGAAGACACCGCGGAGGAGTCCCAAAAGGGGCCCAACCAGGAGGAGGTGGTACTGGAGGCGCCACAAGGCAACCTCCCGGACTCCGGGCGCAAGGGGGCTAAAACCCCAGAGTGCTATAAGTCCGGCCCTGTGCCGGACTCCGTACCGGAACCTTCAGTGGTTCCGGAGTCCTCTGGGCAGCCCCTTCGCAAGAAGGGCAAGACTGCGACGCCGGCGGCCTCCGTCCAACCGGAGGCTCCGAATAATATGCTGGAGGCGCTTAACGGCGCCTCCATCGATGAAGAGCACCGCACTGTTATGAGTGCGGTGATCCAAAAAGTTCAGTCCGCCAAGAGCGGGCTGGCTGAAGCCTGTACCAGCCTTCTAACAGGCTTTGAGGTAAGTTTTTAGGATATGTAAGAATATTATCGCATAGATAGTAGCCTCTGATGCTCAGTTTGGTGTTCGAAAAGAAAAGCCAAGCTGAGGATCTAAAAAGATATACGCAGGAGTCTAACAGAAATATGTCAATATGGGAATGCAGGCTGTGCTGCTGACCTCTGCCGCACTGACTGCGAAGGTCAATGCATTGAAGCAGAGCCTCCAGCAGTCCGAGAACGAGCTCGGCCTTGCCAAGAAGCAGCTTGAGGACAAGGAAGGTAAGTAATACCTTATTAAAGTAGTACCTTATAGAAAAGGATTTGGTTGCAAAAAATGACAGGAATTACGTGGGTATTGCAGGGGCCACGAACGTGGTGGCGACCCTGAAGGAGGCAGTGTCCAAGGCCAAAAGCAGTGCGGCCTTGGAGCGCATCGAGCGAGAGAAGTAAGAGGCGCGGGTGGCGGAGGTGCGGCAAGAGCTCCAGGCTCTCGTGCAAAAACACGAGGGTTTGGAGCGTGACTTGAAGACTCGAGAGTCTAAGCTCGCCTCGGCTCTTGAGAGTGCCAAAGCCGCCAAGGCCGAAGCCCAAAAAGCCCTCCAGGAAATTGAGGCGATAAAGAAGATAGCGGCGGGTAAGGCATTCTTTATGCAAATCAAGAATATAAAAGTAAATTATCTGTCACTTACCCGGATCCGGAGCTCTCCAGGAGCGTTCGCCGATCTGCCCCGTAGTATGTCTGATGCTGCCACGTTCTACTGAGCCGAGGAGGGGAGCTCGACGGAAAAGGTGTTCTGGTCTCAGTATGCTGAGGCCGAACATCCGGTGCCCCTGAGCGACCAGCTGAAGCAGTTGGTCGAGCTCCACAAGGTGGCCGAACAGGCCATGAAGGGCCTCATAGTTCGGCTGTGGCCTGGAGAGGCCATGCCTGGGAGCTACTTTGGTCTGGTGCGGTGGCTGGTGGACGCGTGTCCGTGTATTGAAGTCATCAAGCGCTCCGATTGTATTGAAGGTGCCCGTTGGGCCCTTGCCCGTGCTAAAGTGCACTGGGGCAAGCTGGACGCGGAGAAGCTTTTAACGGATGCGCCACCGTCGGGCAAGGAGTATCGCACGCCTGAGATGTATTATAAGGGCGTCCTGAAGGGTGCCCGCCTTATAGCGGATGAGTGCTCCAAAGATGTAATTTTTGAGTAGACTCGCATTTGTTATCCTGTACGCTGAAAACTTTGTTCATGTGCGTTAAGCAACGCTTGTTAATTTAAAATATTGCCTTCTGTGCGGCCGTTTATCAAATCTGAGAGATGCAAGTCGTCGGCTTCTACCCCCATGCCACGAGTGCTGGGGTGTTCGGGATAAACCTGAGCGCTCTTGTTTCCATTCTTGGGTCCATCTAGGGAGGCGCTCAGCACAACGAACCAGGCCATCGGACTTATAATGCTTTATCACTCTCACTTAGCCGTAGAATTCTATAATTTTAAATTTCGGTGAAGCCCCTAGTATTCGGAAGACCGAGTTCGGGGCGCTATCCACGCCTTGGCCAGATAAATCTGGCTTCTCGCTCTAAGCGGCATAAGTCTTTAAGGACTCGAAAAACCTCGCGAACAACGACCGGTCTCTCGCACTATCATGACGGTCAGTTTTAGCTTTCTCTACTGAGGTGTTAACCCAGCTCAACTGGGACACAATCACAGTAGTTCTCCCAGCGCTACCTTAGCCAACAATGCGGAACGTAAGGTACCAAAACATGGGAGCGGGGCAAACCCAACTATTGACCCAAGACATGATTCGGAGCCGATGCATATAGTGCTATAAGTTCGGGGTGCCGCACTCAGGAGAGTGTTCAGTCTTCTCACACCATGTTATGGGGTACTGAAGCCCCTGGTGTATTGGCCGTACCAAAGTGTACGGTTGCGTAATGTCATGACTGAACATAATAAATAGATGAATACAATAATAGATAAGAGCTATGTATTGTTTATTAAAAAGAGCTGCTTTGAAAGCAGAACGATACCAATAGTGCGATAAGCAAGGGATGGGATTATTTGACATGTCCCCCTCCAGGGGCAAGCTGCGTGAATTTAAGTAAAACGGGTATTTAGCTCGTTATAGAGACCACCTGGACATTCGACGCGGCTTGTTCTCTCCCTGGCTGTTGCATCGTGTGTTCGGCGAGTGTATTGCCGGACAGGCCTTCCGAATAGTTGGGTCCTGAAAGTATATAAAAAGAAAAGGAAACGGCAGAGTAGGGAGCCCCTAAGTGCGGTTGAGCCGCATTCTGAGCGTGCCATAGTTGTGCCCCTCCCCTTATGCCCATGGTATTTTCAAAGCATAATTATGTACGCGTGGTACCGATATCACCATCTGGCGAGGGCTGGGGTTGGGGCCGCAATGCTATGCTTCCTCGTAACGTGCCAGCCGGCTTTGTTGGAGGTTGCTTCGGGCGCGCTTGACGATGTCCGGACGTTTAACACCCGGATTGGGGAGTTGCCTTGAGAGGATGCTCTGTACTTCCGCCGCCAGGGCCGCTGTGTGCTCCTCCGTTCGAAGAGAGCGTTCGGTGTTTCCATTTACCGTAATGACTCCGCGAGGACCTGGCATGTTGAGCTTGAGATATGCGTAGTGCGGCACCGCATTGAATTTTGCAAATGCGGTTCGTCCGAGCAGGGCGTGATAGCCACTGCGGAATGGGACTATGTCGAAGATTAACTCCTCGCTTCGGAAATTATCCAGGGATCCGAAGACCACTTCGAGTGTAACCGAGCCTGTACAGTTGGCTTCTACACCTGGTATGACGCCTTTAAAGGTTGTCTTTGTGGGTTTAATCCTTGAGGGATCTATACCCATTTTTCGCACTGTATCCTGATAAAGCAGGTTCAGGCTGTTGCCGCCGTCCATGAGGACTCTAGTGAGGTTAAATCCGTCAATGATTGGGTCTAGGACCAATGCGGCGAATCCGCCGTGACGGATGCTAGTGGGGTGATCCCTTCGATCGAAAGTGATCGGGCAGGAGGACCATGGGTTGAACTTTGGGGCGACTGGCTCCAACGCATAGACGTCCTTGAGGGCACGCTTCCGCTCCCTTTTGGGGATGTGGGTTGCGTATATCATGTTCATCGTCCGCACTTGCGGGGGGAAGCCCTTCTGTCCTCTGTTGTTCGGCGGCCGGGGCTCCTCCTCGTCATCGCTACGCAGCCCCTTGTCTCTGGTTTCAGCACTTAACTTGCCTGCCTGCTTGAACACCCAACAATCCTTGTTGGTGTGGTTGGCTGGTTGTTCGGGGGTGCCGTGTATCTGGCACGAGAGATCGAGTATCCAGTCTAAACTGGATGGGCTCGGAGGATTTCTTTTGAATGGCTTCTTCCGCTGACCGAGTTTAGAGCCTCTGAATCCGGCATTGACTGCCGTATCCTCGGTATTGTCGCCATTAATGCGGCGCTTGTGCTTGTTGTGACGTGACCTGCCATTGTTGTCCTTGGTATCTGAATTGCCAGGGCTCTTGGTTATGTTATTGCTACGAGCTAGCCAGCTGTCTTCGCCCGCGCAAAAGCGGGTCATGAGTGTCGTGAGGGCTGCCATAGATTTCGGCTTTTCCTGTCCTAGGTGCCAGGCAAGCCATTCGTCTCGAATGTTGTGCGTGAAGGCTGCAAGGGCCTCGGCGTCCGGACAGTCGACTATTTGATTTTTCTTGGTTAGGAACCGTGTCCAGAATTGTTTGGCCGATTCCTCTGGCTGCTGGATTATGTGGCTTAGGTCATCGGCGTCTGGTGGTCGCACATAAGTGCCCTGGAAGTTATCGAGGAATGCGGATTCCAGGTCCTCCCAACAACTAATTGACTCTGCTGGTAGGCTGTTAAGCCAATGTTGAGCTGGTCCTTTAAGGTTAAGCGGGAGGTATTTGATGGCGTGTAGATCATCACCACGGGCCATGTGGATATGAAGGAGATAATCCTCGATCCATACCGCGGGATCAGTTGTGCCATCGTATGATTCGATGTTTACGGGTTTAAAACCCTCGGGGATTCGATGATCCATTACTTCGTCTATGAAGCATAGTGGGTGTGCGGCGCCCCTGTACTGGGATAGATCGCGACGTAGCTCGGATGAGCTTTGTCTATTGTATTCGGCCTGGCCGTATTTATCATATCCGGCGTGACAGTTATCGTCCCGTGATGTGGGGCGCCCACGCGATCCGTCGATCGATCTTGTTTGCCTTGCCTTATCCTCCAATATGTCCCGCAGGTCTGTTGCGTTTCCCCGTGCTCTGGTATTTTTAGAGCGGCACTGGGGTGCGGCATGGATTGAGGGCCGAAAGGCCTCTCTGTCGCGGCCACGGGGTGGCCGATCGGGCGCATCGTACGTTGGTGATGTAGGTTTAGTTGCTTCCTCCTCTAGTTGGGGTAGCAGTCTGTGCTTTGGGTAACTCTTGGAGGGGCGTTCGAGTTTATACTCTTTGGCCGCCAGGACTACGGTCCATCTGTCGGCTAGCAGGTCTTGGTCAGCTCTAAGCTGCTGCTGTTTTTTCTTGAGGCTGCTTGCCGTGGCCATAAGCCTGTGTTTGAAATGCTCTTATTCGATGGGATCCTCTGGCACAACGAATTCGTCATCGTCGAGGCTTGCCTCGTCGGAGGGAGGCATATAATTGTCGTCCTCGACCTCTTTTTCTGCCACTCTCTCATGAGGGCTGGCTCCTTCGTCCTCCCGCACTGAATCCTGCTGGAGGGGGTTGTCTTCGGCACTGTTCCGGGTGTTTACGTCTCCGGTACCGGATTCGCCGTTCTTGCTTTGGCGGGATTTAGAGTGGCGCCGCTGACGTCGGCGCTTGGGTTGCTTCTTGGAGGGGTGATCCTCCGCTTTTTCATTGCCATCCCCTGCTTTGGGGGTGTCCACCATGTATATGTCATATGACGAGGTGGCCTTCCAGTGCCCTATAGGTGCTGGTTCTTGGTCGTCTCCTTCATCGGCGTCCATACTGTCGATGTCTTCGGAGTCAAAGTCGAGCATGTCAGTTAGATCGTCGACAGTGGCTATGAAGTGGGTGGTGGGTGGGTTTCGAATTTCCTCGTCATCCGCATCCCAAGCCTGCTGACCATAGTTCGGCCAGGGCTCTCCTGACAAAGAGAGAGGCTTTAGTGAATCCAGGATATCGCCAAAGGACGAGTGCTGAAAGACGTCCGCAGCGGTGAACTCCATGATCGGAGCCCAATCGGGTTCGATCGGAAGGGGTGCGGTATATTCAGTCTCCCGAACGGAGTCCGGTACCTTGGAGTCACGGGCCTTGCAAAGGACTATGCTGGTATTCGGCTCTATCGTCGTAGAGATTGCGGCTCCTGGGGCGGCGTCCAACCGTCCGTCCCTGACTAGCGCAGTCGGCTCCGAGCTAATGGTCGGAGCGGACACCTGAGCGGCACTCTGGGTGCTGTCCGGCGGCAGAGCTAGATCATGCCCATCGAGACAGTGCGGCGCGCTCGGCCGTGGCTCGAATCCATCGAAGATCAAGTCCCCGCGGATGTCGGCCGTGTACTTTTAAGCTTCCAAACCTGACCTGATGGCCAGGGGTGTAGCTTCGGATCTACTCCAGATGGCGAAGCGAGTTGGCCCGCAGTGCGAAGCCGCCGAATACGAAGATCTGTCCGGGGAGAAAAGTCTCACCCTGGACCGCGTCGTGGTTGACGACCGAAGAAGCCATCAGGCCTAAAGGTGACGACACAGAGGAACTCTCAATGAAAGCACCAATGTCGGTGTCAAAACCGGCGGATCTCGGGTAGGGGGTCCCGAACTGTGCGTCTAGGTGGATGGTAACATGAGACAAGGGACACGATGTTTTTACCCAGGTTCGGGCCCTCTCGGTGGAGGTAAAACCCTACTCTTGCTTGATTAATATTGATGATATGGGTAGTACAAAAGTTGATCTACCACGAGATCAGAGAGGCTAAACCCTAGAATCTAGCCTATGGTATGATTGTTGTTCGTCCTACGGACTAAAACTCTCCAGTTTATATAGACACCGGAGAGGGCTAGGGTTACACATAGTCGGTTACAATGGGAGGAGATCTTCATATCGTATCGCCAAGCTTGCCTTCCACGCCAAGGAAAGTCCCTATCCGGACACGGGACAAAGTCTTCAATCTTGTATCTTCATAGTCCGGGAGTCCGGCCAAAGGTCATAGTCCGGCCATCCGGACACCCCCTAATCCAGGACTCCCTCACCGAGCTTAGTGAAAGGCTTCATGTTGAGACGTTGAGAGGCTACCCATGTTCAGACGTCTTCCCATGACATTTGTCCTTCTCCGTAGAACATCCCTGTTTTTCAGACGACCTCCTTCATGATGATTTGGGCAAGTTCGCGCTGGATGTTATAGAACTCAGCTCAAAGTCGATGATCCTCGATATCTCCTATGTCCATTGCCCGTTGTAGAATATGGGTATCGCTGGATCTAGGTGACATGTGAAGGTTCTGGTGATCCCGTCTATACTCTAACACGTGGTGTAGGACATAGAATCCATCATTAAGAGAATCACTCGGTTGCTGGATGCAGCAGAAGTCGGTCTTATGGCTGAAGGCGAGCCTGTCGCCCTTCTCTTCTTGTCCTTGACCTCTCCACCCCGTGCTTGGTAGCAAAACATAGCACTATCGAGAACATCCTTGATGTGGCTATAATCCTTTTTGTGAATGTTCTTCGACGAGTCCAAGTAAAGAGCATGGGAGAATCGGGGGTAGAGGATGATGAGGACGGCGCACCCGCCGCTACGCATAATAAGTACACCTCAAATTAATTAGCCTCCACCGTGCAATTGAATGATTGAAATCGAAGGAAGGATAGCAGCGCGGATGACATACACGGGATGATAAGGCACAAGAATCGCCTCCTTGTCCTTATTGGTGAGCATGAAACTGGCGATGTATTCCCTTGCGTATTCACAGTGCTTTGCGCAGACTCCCAAGAAGCCCTCGTGCATGTAGTACGGGTCAGCGACACAGATATGAGGTATCTGCTCAACCCCGATGATGTAGTTCATGTGCAAGGCATAAGGGCGGACAAACATAAAATCTAGCTTCTTCACGTGAAACATGTTGAATATGTAATCGAATCGAAGGAAGAACTTACTCGCGGGGAAGCAGTCAACGTACGACATTTGCCGCGGAACGTTAACCACGTCGAGTGGGTATCCTGGATCTTTCGAGGCGATGAGGCCTTTCTCTATCCGCAGCACATCGTCATGAAGTCTCCTTAGATCGCCAAATCTGGCCTGTAGCGCTCTTGCAGGTAGGATTGGTTGATCGGGGATATGCCATTTATCCGCATCGGGGATATCTATACGGTCCTGAAGCCGAGGCTGCTGAGGCGGGTGGATCATAGAATCAGCTTTTTTGCCTTTCCTCGCTCTCTTCCTAGACTTCTTTACTACCGGAAGGTCGTCCATAATACGTTCAGCCTCCGGAGACGGCAATTCAGGCACCGACTCATGACGCTCAAACGCTGAGTAGGCGCCAGTATAGACATACTGTTGAGTGCCATCATCATCCTCATCCTCATCCATGGCGACATCATCAGTGACTAATGGAGCCTCCTCCTTACCCCGTCCGCTATCACCCAACCCGACACCCGACGCTAATTGGGTAGGTGGGGTGTTGATGTTCATACCTTGCTGAGGCTGCGTGCTCGCGGGTGTGCTCCAGGCCGCCTCTAGACGAAGCAGACTCTTTGGCCACAACAGGACCCACCCATTACAACAATCACCAAGCTGTTGCGGGGTCTCGTCATCATCCCCCACTAGTATCAGAGGAGGCAAATTCTTGTAGCCCGGTTTGACACTGGCCACGGAAACCTTGAAGTCGTTGGGGGGGATCGGTTGGCTATGGAACAATGGTTCCTTCGGCTCCATTATCGTCGCCTTCCCCACGTCCACCTTCTGGTCGCCGATGGTGTACAATATGGTGTACGAGGTTTCGTCTACCTGCAAAGAAAAGTCTGCGACGTGAGACATCCGAAAGGCAACGAAAACGGGAGATTATACATTTATTGAAGGGGGCTGGTGTGAAAGATACCGTGAGGGCGTCGAGCTTAGCCAAAGAAGAAGCACCACCGAGCACGTCCGATGCCGGATCCGGTGCGGGAGTAGGTGCAGGAGCCGGTGCGGGAGCAGGTGCTGGTGCAACGCTAGTCGAGCTGCTCCCCAAGAAGTTAGCAAGGGGAAAGTCCGCTGCATTTTTTTTGGATTTTGCTTGGCCCAAGTAAAAACGGCCGGAACCAAGGAAGTAGATATATCTGCAACCACCTATTTTGCGTCAGCTACCACTGTTGCGACTGTCTGAGATGATTTCTTCTCAACCGCAATCTCAACCTTCTTGTCGATGTTTTCTTCAGTTAACCTTCGCCTTTCCTTTCTGTCCTCCGTGGTCTCACGGTAGTACTTCTTCCACGTGGTGCCGTCTTTGACACTGTGCACACGTCCATACGACGGTCGAGTGTCCACCGGGAGTCATTTCAATATGTTCAACGCTCGGTTGAATGGAGTGTCCCACTTGGGCCTCGCCAATGCCTCAAACGGCGAGTCGCTTTCGGCCGCAATCCTGTGCTGCCCTCTCTGCAAAAGGCACAAGGATCGTTTACAAATATGACTAACATGTGCAGTCGAATTGATCAGAAACTAAAATTACCAGCAGTCTCATGAACTCCGTCGTGACCGGGTTTGTCTCGTAAACCTTCTTCACTGGGTCCCAACGGTGCCGGGCCCTAAGGACGTCACGCTCCTGCGGGACGGTGAACTCCGCCAAGGGGTCTGGGATGCCCAGACTCGCGGCTTCCGCGTCCTCCTTGGCCCATTTGGACATCTTTCCGCCATAACCACGGCTTCTGAGGTGGTGGCTCCCAATGTTCCTCTCTTGAAGCCCCTTCATGTAGTTAGACTTTTTTTGGCAGCTTCGGCCTTGCAAGCCTCCTTGAATATTTGAAACTGCTCTACCGTGATTGTCGGATTATCCTTTACAATCTCGGAGTAGGGTTCCTTCTTGTCGATGATCTTTGCTTTTGCTCGATTTTTCCAAGCGGCCAACGCGTCGCTAAACTTGGTCATGGCGTGTTTGTTTATCTTCTTCATTGCCGGGTCCTTATCTGGATCTTCATAATCCTTTTCATTCCGGCCCAGGAACAAGAATATCTGGTGAAACTTCTTTAGGAGGGAGGGCCTCACATTATCTAACTTCTGTAGTTTCTCATCGTTGATGGTGGCGGTTGTCCGTACGATGCAGCCAATTTGATTGCCGTAGCACTTGCGCGCGTCCACGGGCGCCTTTGGCTCAAAATTGCCGTCGTCCACCTCCGTGACCACCAGTCTAGTAGTCTTGAGTTTGTTAGGAAGTCGTTGCCTCTTTGCTTTCGGCTCTACACCAGCTCTGCTCCTCTAGGCAGCGCCGGTCTCAGTCTCAGCGCCGTTCTCGATGCCGGTCTGAGTCTCAGTGCCGGTCTCAGTCTCGGCACCGGTCTGCGTGTCGGTCTCACTCCCCGATGCCAGTGGTGGGCCCAGCAACAACATCGGTTGATCGTCGGCAAGGCTCAAAAATTTGTCTGCCGCCCGGTAGACGTCGTCGCAATCACCAGAACCCTATCCTTCATCGTTGCTAGCCATGTTTCCTATGATTAAATCTAGTCAATTAATTCTAGACCTAATAAAATGAATAATGACATAAAAAAGGCATATTGTTTTGTAGGAACGTTGACTCCTTCATGGTGCGGCAAATCCCGGGCACTCGATATATCCTAGTTTTTAGCACAAGTCATGCCAAAATTCATGGAAAATTTCGGCATGAACTTTGCTAAAAAGTGGACAAATCGAGAACCTGAAATTTGCCAGAACAGAAATAAATCAACATTCCGGCAAAACATGGGCCACTCAGCTTCATTCCCTGGAAACAGTGTTCAAATATCCCTCTTCGACACCGCATCACATGTCCAAATATACACGAGCAACCACATGTCCAAGTTTCACAAGCTAATTCAAAAACAAAGTGTAGAAGAAAATTCATTTAACTACTAATAGAACAAAATTCAGTCAACTTTAGTGCTCTATAATGATGAAAGGAAAAAAATTCTTTTAACTACTAATTTCATTCATTTAGGTTATTCATTTAACTTCACCTAATTAACCTACTGTGCCACTACTACTAGCAGCACTACTAACCTAATTAACCTAGCAAAACTCTACTGCCCTAACTGAAAAACATCTAATTAACATCTACTAGTACCACTACTGCCCTAACCTAATTAACATCTTCTAGTATCACTATATACTATACAAGCAACATCTACCCTAATTAAACCCTACTGCCCTAACTAACTTTTGCTGTAAACCAATTTTTTTGCTCTAAACTAATTTTTGCTCTAACATCTACTACTTAACATCCTTTGCTCTAAACTAAATTTTTTGCTATAAACAAATTTTTGCTATAATAATTTTTGCTCTAAAATGCAGAGAGAGAAAGGAGTGGGGGGAGGGGTGGGGGACTTACAAAGAGGGGAGAGACGGTGGCGGGGAGGTGCTCGGCGACAGAGGCAGGGGCAGAGAGGGCGGGCTCGGGCACGGGCAACGACGGTCCTGGGCGGGCTCGGGCGGCAGTGAGGTGGAGGGCGGTGACGGTGAGGTCGAGGGCGGCCTCGGGCGGCCGCGTGAGGCTGAGGGCGGCCTCGGGCGGCGGCGGTGAGGATGACGGCGGCCTCGAGGGGAGACGGTGAGGATGCGGGCGTCCACACCGGCAGGAGACGATGGCGAAGTGGGGTGACGGTGAATTGGGGAGACGACGGCGAGGGCGAGGGATTTGGGGAAGAGGTGGTGGCCCGGGGGGGGGGGAGGAGGTGCCGCTGTTTAAGTGAAACTTAACAGTAGCGCATTTCCAAAAACGCGCTACAGCTAAGTTAGCTACAGCGCGTTTCCTGAAACTCGCTACTGCTATTCCTTTCTCCTTTTTTCCCTTTTTTCATTTATTTTTATTTACATTTTATATTTTTCCTTTCTCCTTTTTCTATTTCTTTCATTTTCATTTACTTTTCTACTTGTTTTTCATTTTATTTTATTTTCGTTAGCAGTAGCGCCTTACACATAAACGCGCTGCTTCAACAAAATTAGCGGTAGCGCTGTTTCTAAAAGAGCACTACTACTATGTGTAGCGGACCGGCTTAGCGGTGGGAATTTTTGTAGTAGCGCTTTTACGGCAGGATCCGCTACTGCTATATGTGTATCTGCAGCACGGTTTTCTCACGCTCACTACTGCTGTCTAGGAGTAGCGCCCTTTTTTAACACGCGCTACTGCTAAAGTTTTGTGTGTAGGCTTTTCCCTAGTAGTGTTACCTCATCAATTTCTACTTTCCTCCCACTCACTTCTTTCGAGAGAAACTCCTTCTCTAGAAAGGACCCACTCTTAGCAACAAAAATCTTGCCTTTGGATATGTGATGGAAGTTGTACCCAATTGTTTCCTTAGGGTATCCTATGAAGACACACTTCTCCGATTTGGGTTTGAGCTTATCAGGCTGAAGCCTTTTGACATAACTGTCGCAACCCCAAATTTTAAGAAACGGCAGCTTAGGTTTCTTGCCAAACCACAGTTCATAAGGTGTTGTCTCAACGGATTTTGTAGCGACCAGACCTCAAACAGTCTGATCTCTGTGCATCAGTGTCATCCCTGGATCAGTAATGGTGACACGCACAGTACTTGAAGGATTTATAACAGAGTAGCAATCATACACTTATTACATCGAATGTCGCAGAAGAGAACTTATTACAATAAATATGGCTGAAGTCCATCTAATAACGATAACAGCGGAAGGCTTGGAAGATAAGTGAGTCCATCAACTCCAACGGCATCACTGAGTATAGGACCACGATCCTAAGGCATCTTACTCGTCATCTGAAAAGTCTGCAACATGAATGTTGCAGCCCGAAAACGGGTCAGCACGTGGAATATGCTGGCAATGTAACACATAGAGAGTAATGAAAGAATAATGCTATTCTACATGCATATATGGCTGGTGGAAAAGCTCTATGGTTACAGTTTTGCGTAAAGCCAATTTTTTCCTACTTCAAAGGAAATAAGTTTTATTTAACTATCGTGGTGGTTGTTAAACATTGAGAATGGTTGACAACATTCTCAATCCCAATTAAGTAACATCATCCTTAAACAAACCCAACAATATTAATTAAAGTAACATGATAAGATTCATATGATAATCCAAGTACTAGATACTCAAAACATACATAACCGGGGACACGGCTAATCATGATTAGTTTGTACACTCTGCAGAGGTTTGTGCACTTTTCCCCACAAGTCTCGATCTCCTCCGTTTGTTTTCTCGCACTACCTAGTGTTTGAGAAACGGATGATCGAGACATAGTCTTTCAGAAATGCTAGCACCTTACGATTGGGTAGACCGTACCACCTATATCCCCTACATTTGCTAGTCTACCACCGTAAGAGTTCGCACAACTTAATCAACTATGCTAGAGCCCATAATAGCATGTGGCTGCACACAGAAGTTTCTAGCATGAATAATTTTATGATCCCTTTGAGCCTGGGTGGCGGTCCAGAAACAAACAGGAAATCCTGGAATACCCAAGTGCCTCAATCCACCCAGATGTGCATTAAAGTTGCCACCTTAAATAAACCATTAATTAACAATCTCACATCTGTCATGGATATTCACTCACCCAATCCACGTCTACTAGCATAGCTTGGCATAATTAGCAAACGTAGAAGTAACTCCCAAGGGTTTGATAATAAAACTGGTAATGGGTACTACCTCATCTACTTCCCAAAACCCACATATTAATCAGATCCTAATCATGCAATAGTTTGAGGATTGATCTAATGCATAAAAACTGGGTATGAAAAGGATATTATCAAAGTGTTACTTGCCTTGCTGATGATCCGTGAAACCTAGGGAATCGAAGTAGCAAGCGGCGCAATCTAGGTATTCTATCACAAGCAAACAAACAAACGAGCATACAATAAGTACTCATGTAATGCACAGGTAAAACTCAAATAAGAGATGTACCCAGAAAGTTCAACTTAAGAACTCTGGTTGGGCAAAATAATCAAATCGAACGAAGCAACGAAAGTCAAATGGCGAAAGAAACAAGCTTTGTTTACTAATCTGGACCTAAATCAAATTTTACTGTAGCAAAAACTTGTTTGAGTAGATTATACGGAAAGAGGATTTGGACACGAAACTCTAGGAGCTTGAATCGCCTGATTCCGATAAACGAGCGAAAAATTATACTAAAACGAAAATCGGATCAGAAATCGCGATCGGAAAATCACGGAATAAATCCGAGAAAAAGAAAAACGACGAACAGATTAACGAACAAACGTTCGTTATCTAGATCTAAACGATGAACGCTTCCGTTAAAACGAACGAATGAGCGAACGCTCGCTCATTAACCTAAACCGGAAGAAAAAATGATCTAATAAAAAAACGAAACTAATAAGAAAACCGACGGAAAAACCGAACGGTTTTTCTAAAAAAAACGGCGGGGGCTCGGGTCAACCTCGGGGTGCGGGTCCGGCGGCGGCGGCGGCTCCGGCGAGGGCGACGGTGGTCGACGGCGACGGCGGCGGGGTCCGGCAAGGCGGCGGCGGCAGCGCTAAGGTTAGGGTTTGGGGCGGCGGTGCGGCTCGGGTGGGCTGGGGCTGGCGGCGGCGGCCCGGGGCGCTATATAAAGGCCCCGGCCAGGAGAGTCCTGGCCGATCCGGGCCTGTAGTCGGTTCGGGGTTTTTTTTAAATGATTTTCGCACAGAAAATCGAACGAAAGAAATACTAAACGGACTCCAAAAATCCCGAAATAAATTTTCCCTGGCTTCTAAAATCAAGCCGGTTTAGATGAACATTTGTTTGGGGCCTAAATCCAATTTTGGAAAACATGCATTTTTCCTAAATTCAAATAAAATAGCAATAAAATCCAAAATAAAAATCTTATTTGATTTTTTATTAAATCCTCAAAATTTCTTTATTTTGGGAAGTTCATTTTATTCCCTCTCTCATATTTTTATAATTGAAATAATCGAAGATAAAATAAATAAAATCAAATGATCCTATTTCAAAAATTTGAGAAAACTCAAATATGAAATTTACGAAATCTCCAACTCTCTCCGTGGGTCCTTGAGTTGCGTAGAATTTCTAGGATCGAGGCAAAATGCAATAAATATGATATGCAATGATGATCTATTTGTATAACATTCCAAATTGAAAATTTGCGATGTTACAAACCTACCCCCCTTAAGATGAATCTCGCCCTCGAGATTCGGGTTGGCTAGAAAATAGGTGAGGGTGGTCCTTCAGCAGATCTTCCTCTCTCTCCCAGGTGACTTCATCCTCGGTATGGTGGCTCCATTGAACTTTGCAAAACTTGATAACCTTGCTGCGGGTGACTCAGCTGGCATACTCAAGAATCATGACTGGTTTCTCCTCATAGGTCAAATCATTGTCCAACTGAATCGCCTCTAGCGGCACGGTATCTCTCAATGGTATATCAACCATCTCTGTGTGGCACTTCTTCAACTGAGAAACATGGAACACATCGTGAACTCCAGAAAATCCCTCAGGCAAGTCCAACTTGTAAGAAACTTCTCCCATACGCTCCAGAACTTTGTACGGTCCCACAAAATGCGGTGCTAACTTCCCCTTGACTCCAAAACACTTAACTCCTCGAAGTGGTGATACTCGAAGATAGACTCTATCTCCAACTTTGTAAACTATCTCCTTGCGGTTTGAATATGCATAGCTTTTCTGCCTGGACTGGGCTACCTTGAGCCTGTCGCGAATCAACTTCACTTTCCGTTCAGACTCCTTAACCAAATCTGGTCCAAACAACTGACGGTCTCCAACTTCATCCCAAGACAACGGGGTCCTACACGTCCTTCCGTATAAGGCTTCGAAAGGGGCCATCTTCAAGCTGGATTGGTAACTGTTGTTGTAAGAGAACTCTGCACATGGCAAATTGTCGTTCCAACTAGATCCATAATCTAGCGCACAAGCTCTCAGCATATCCTCCAAAATCTAATTGACTCTCTCGGTCTGTCCATCTGTCTGTGGATGAAAAGCTGTACTGAACTCTAGCCTGGTGCCCAAAGTTTCATGCAACTGATTCCAGAACTTTGAGGTAAACTGTGTTCCTCTATCTGATACAATACTCCTCGGAACTCCATGCAGACATACGATCCTGGTCATATATATCTTGGCCAACTTAGCACTGGTGTAAGTGGTCTTCACTGGAATGAAATGCGCTACCTTCGTCAAACGATCGACTACAACCCAAATCGAATCATAGCCTGAACGAGTCCTAGGCAATCCTGTGATAAAATCCATGCCTAGCTTATCCCACTTCCATTCGGGTATCGGGAACGGTTGTAACAATCCTGCTGGCTTCTGATGCTCTGCCTTTACTCTCTGACATACATTACAGACTGCTACATACTCTGCAATATCCTTGTTCATTCCGGTCCACCAGAACGTGTCCTTCAGATCCAAATACATCTTGGTATTGCCTGGGTGAATTGAATACGGTGAATCATGGTCTTCTTGTAAAATCAACTTCCTGATCTCCGGGTTATTAGGCACATAAACACGATCTTCAAAGAATAAGGTATCGTGCTCGTCCTCACAAAATCCTTTAGCTTTTCCTTTGCTCATCCTTTCCTTTATTGCGGCAATTTCCTTATCAGTCTTCTGAGCTTCTCTGATCTTATCCATCAAAGTCGATTGAATCTCCAATGGTTTTACATAGCCTCTTGGAACTACCTCTAAACATAGCTCGCAAAGATCCTCGGCTAACTCATTTGGCAACCCTGCGGTCATGAGTGTATTGACATGGCTCTTACGGCTCAATGCGTCGGCTACTACGTTAGCCTTTCCTGGGTGGTACTGCAATCTCATATCATAATCCTTTATGATCTCCAACCATCTCCTCTGCCTGAGATTCAACTCCTTCTGCGTGAAAATGTACTTCAAACTCTTGTGATCCGTGAAAATGTACTTCAACTCCTTCTGCATGGCATAATTTAACTCATGAGGCTTAAGCTATCGCAAAGCATACGAAACAACTCTCCCCTCCTGCATAAGCACTACTCCAAGTCCTCGACGTGAAGCGTCGCAATACACCTAATAATCCTTGCTCTGATCTGGCAGAATCAACACTGGCGAGGTAACCAAACGTTCCTTCAACTCCTAGAAACTAGCCTCACATTCCTCAGTCCAATTGAACTTGGTATCCTTTTTCAACAACTCCATCATGGGCTTTGCAATCTTTTAAAAATTCTCAATGAACCTCTGGTAGTATCCTGCCAATCCAAGAAAACTTCTGATCTCTCCAAATGTCGTTGGTGCTACCCAATTTGTCACAGTGACAACCTTTGTGGGGTCTACTACTATTCCTTCTCCGGATATAACATGTCCGAGGAATCCAACTTCCTTCAACCAAAATTCACATTTGTTGAACTTGGCATATAACTGGTGTTCTTTGAGCTTCTCCAATACCAAACACAAATGCTCCTTATGCTCTTCTTCGTTCTTCGAGTAGACCAAAATATCATCAATGAACACCACGACGAACTTATCCAAAAACTCCATAAACACATTGTTCATCATGTTCATGAAAATAGGCAGGTGCGTTAGTCAGACCAAAAGACATAACGGTGTACTCGTACAGCCCATACCTGGTGGTAAAAGCCGTCTTAGGTATATCCTGCTCTCGAATCTTCAACTGATGGTATCCTGATCACAAATCGATCTTGGAAAATACCTTAGCTCCTTGCAATCGGTCAAACAGATCATTGGCCATCGGCAGTGGGTACTTGTTCTTGATTGTTACTGCATTCAATCCTCGATAATCAACAACCATCCTCAATGATCTGTCCTTCTTCTCCACTAGAAGTACTGGTGATCCCCAAGGCGAAGAACTTGGGCGAATGTAGCCTTTATCCAGTAACTCCTTAATCTGACTCTTAATCTCCTCCAAATCCTTTGTTGGCATCCTGTATGGTCTCTTGGATATCGGCCCTGTGCCTGGCAAAAGCTCAATCAAAAACTCGATGTCTCTATCCGGTGGCATGCCTGGCAAATCCTCTGGAAATACGTCAGGAAAATCCTTTACCACTGGTACTTCTTCCTACACAACACCTGTTAGGGAATTTACTTGTGTCCTCCTCGGCTCATGCCGGGATACATACTTGATCCTTCTTCCTTCTGGCGTTGTAAGCAAAATCGTCTTACTGGCGCATTCAATGTTCCCTCCATACTTTGATAACCAATCCATGCCTAATATCACATCCAATCCTTGCGATTCCAATACTATTAGGTCTGAGGCAAACAGGTAGCTACCAATCCTTAATGGTAACTGATCACACCATAGGCTAGCCATATACTCTGCTCCAGGAGAGGTTACTAACATGGGTGACCTAAGGGCTTGGGTTGGCAGTTTATACTTATCCACAAATCCCCTTGATATATATGAATGTGATGCACCAGTATAAAAAAGAACGAGTGCAGTAAATGACTTAATCATAAACTAACTTATTACTGCATCTGGCTGAGCTTCAACCTCCTCCATGTTAACGTGGTTCACCTGTCCCCTATTGAAAGGGTTCGGCTTCTTCCCCGAGCTTCCATTGCCATTTCCGTTCTGGCTTTTGGGACATTCATTGGCGTAATGTCCGGTCTTCTGACATTTAAAGCAAGTGACTTGGCTCAAATCTTTCTTGGCTGGGGTTGATGGGTTGGTACGGTTCTGGTCGTTGCTTCCTCCATTCCCATTACCATTCTTGGGACCATTATGATTATGCGAACTACCTCCTCCATGGGTATGCTGAAATTGTCCTCCGGAATTCGGGGTAAAACGTGGCTTCTGATGAGCTCCAAAATTGTAATTCCCTTGTCCATACTTCCTCTTGCGGTTCTCGATCTGTTGCTGCTTCCCTTCAATCATCAGAGCTCTATCTACCAACTCCTGGTAGTTATTGAAACTTGCTACCATCAACTGCATACTCAGCTCTTCATTCAGTCCTTCCAAAAACTTCTCTTGCTTGGTTGCATCTGTAGCAACGTCATCTGGGGCATAACGTGCTAGCTTACTAAAGTCATCCACATACTGGCCAACTGTACGTCCTCCCTGGCATAAGTTGCGAAACTCCCGCTTCTTCATGGCCATAGCTCCTGCTGAAACATGGGCAGTGCGGAAAGCCTGCTGAAACTGATCCCATGTGATAGTGTCTACTGGATAGGTAGCTGTGAAATTCTCCCACCATGATGTTGCGGGTCCTTCAAGCTGATGTGCGGCAAATCACACCTTCTCCGCATCTGTGCATCCTGCAGTGGTCAACTCCCTGGCTGTCTTGCAAAGCCAATCATCTGCAACAATCGGCTCGGTGCTACTGGAAAACACCGGCGGATTCAGCCTAAGAAAACGGGTTAAGTGATCAACTGGTGCTGGTGGCGGGTTGTTGTTGTTGTTGTTGTTGTTCCCCTGATTCTGATTCTGGACTAGTATCTGCATCAATGCATTCTGCTGCTGGATCAACTGGGTGAGCTCCGGTGGAAAAGCAAATCCATTGTCACGTCTCGGAGGCATCTGAGGGTTTAGAAAAGATGAGAATACAGAATAGAATGAGGTCTAGAGGGAAAAACACTACCCATATGCACATGAGACAAATTGCAATCAAAATCACTTCAATCAATTCAAACAAGGGCATACAACGGTCTAACTATCGTTACAAAAATGCTCGGACTATACTAGATACATGGGGGGAATACTACTACTATTATGGTGGTCGACTAGAAAAACTGCTCTGATGAAGACTCCATGATATCTGCTCCAGCCTCATCAACATAGTCATCATCACTATCATCTGGGTCCGAGTCGGTGTTGTCAATGATGATGTAGTTCTCTGGACAAGTACAATCTTCGTCTTCTCAAGTTGCGGGAAATCCCATGAATACCTTTAGCTTCTTCTTCAGATCATCGCTCTTCTCCACTAGTGTTGCTATTTCCTCCTCATATCCATCACGTGTAGACTTGAGTTCTTCCTCCAGTTCCGTGATCTTGGTCATGGCCTTCTTCAGATCCATCATGCCCGCGCACATCTGATTCTCCTGGCGTCAAATGTGCTGGTTTAACTCCTGGATGAAAGCTGCAATTGATCTGTCCTTCCTGGTGCTGATCAACTCCCATTGCTCATCTCGGCGCCCACAAATCTGGTAGAAAGTATCTTTAAGCTCCTTGTGGTAAACTTCTCCAATACATCCCATAGTGATGTGGGCTTCCATGCTCTATCCTAGACTCCAGGTGATGGCTCCATCTTGCAAAGGCTAATAAAATGTTGCATGAGATTACCAGCAGAACTTGACGGAGATTTTGGAAACTCCAATCACCATTTTATGCAGTTCCACCAAAATTGAGAGATGTTGCCCACGTGAAATTTTAGTTGAACTGCACAAGACACTCATTCCAAAAAAAGTGTTTTGTGCAGTTCACCAAAAGGTCATAATAGCAACAAGGTGAAATGGATATCCCTATCTGTACAAAATGATAGAAAGTAAACAGTTGCTGGTCAATAAGAATATATGAAACATATACAAAATGAAAAGAAGCATCTTAATTATGTTCATGGCAATCACGCAAGGACAATAGAAATTTTAAAACGTCAGCAATGCTTCATGTTACCAGAAGCATTACGATCAACAATGAGATTCCTCAAATATGGGATTACTTTAATGGTGGCATTGCTTGGTTACCAGACACAGTAAATCAACAGCAGCTAAAGAGTTGGTTTAAGGGCATGGGACCGTGGGGACACCAGGACACTCAGCAGCGTAAAGGAGCAACTTACTTATTATACTGGGGAAAACAGCAGGAGTGCCATTTGTAACACAATTTAATTGCATCTTATCACTGGAGGCATTAGATTAACAATAACACTGGTTAGACATGTCCCTAAGGTAACAGTGTGATCGCTTCATTTTACATACGCCCTTACATTAACAACAACAAAAGGTTGGTATAAGGACATGCGACAGTGGACGCATCAGCACAATGTACCTACAAGGAGGCATAAAGTGGTGATGCCGAGCTTGTTCACGCTATGTGAGGGCAGCAAACCTAATCCTGGAGACCTTGTACTATGTGAATGCAGCAAATCTAATCCTGGAGACCTTTTACTATGTGAGGGAAGCAAATCTAATCCTGGAGACCTTTTACTATGTGAGGGCAACAAATCTAATCCTGGAGACCTTTTACTATGTGAGGGCAGCAAATCTAATCATGGAGACCTTTTACTATGTGAGGTAAGCAAATCTAATCCCGAGACCTTTTACTATGTGAGGGCAGCAAATCTAATCCTGGAGACCTTTTACTATGTGATGGCAGCAAATCTAATCCTGGACATACTCTGTTGACTTGTCCACCAGCCGCCACTTTCTATCCTTTTTTCAACCAATAATAGAACTGTTCCTTATCCAGTTTGTACTGCGTTTTCCCATTATTTCCCTTTTCAACCAAGAGACCGGTTGGGTATACGGTCTCTACTACTTTCACCATATTATTTCCTCTTTGAGTCAAGTCCTAGATTCATGCTACAACTTTCCCCCCTTTCTTCGTTGTTTGAACAAAGCCCTAGATTTGAATGCATGAAGTAGATTTACCTCTAATAATACTAAAAATTTAGGTGGCTTTGGAAGAGCTGATGGGAGTAGAAAAAGATGCACATGCAGACACGTGGGGAGCTGGGGCAGTAGAGCAAGGCCGCTTTCGAAGAACTTATACCTGAGGGTCGCCGGGATGTCGGCGGCGGCAGGTCGGATCTGCGGATAGTACGATAGGGAGGAAGAAGGGTCGGAGGACCTCCCGAGCCGGCGCTGTGTCAGAGAGAACGGCACGGGCAGAGGATCGGGCCCCTCCGGAAGCTGTGGGTTTCCTCCCTCGGCGGCGATGACCACGTGAACGATGCACCTTTTAGTCCTCTACACACACCGGCCAAAGGGATCCGGCCGGATCTGTGACCAGCGGTGAGCAGAGAGAAAATGTCGCTACCGCTGTCTTTTTTATATCTGGAGAGGATGAGAGAATGAAGAGAGAAACCCTAGTAAAGCAAGCGCTCAGGCCCCTGCATCCATATATAGTGGAGTGATTATCATTTGTCTCTCCACAACAAGCGTTTCAATTTGTGTACGTGGCATTAAAGAAAAGAAACTCTCTATTTAAGGTGACTACTCTACGACTCCTACTTACTACTACAGTTTGTTCACTTGTGCTCCCCGCCCCTCCATTCATTGAAAAACCCCACGGGTGAATAAATATACAGTAAGTACTATATTTATATAGAATGAACAAGCTCGAACTATTTTCGCGTAGTTAAAAGTTGAGGGCGGGGCTTTTCCCGGGCAGTACGCATGGCAGTTTTCGGGTAGGCGGTTTGACAGAGAGGCAGGGAGGGTGAGCGAGCGGGGCTGTGCGATTTGACGATGCGTTACTGCTGGAAAGACTTGTGATATGACCACTCACTATAGTCATGAATTACTGGCGCTCCGACCGGGGTGATGCCCCCCTTCCATTCCACGCTCTAATCTGGTGCATGACATGTTGACCCGGATGCTGGCTCTCCCACATGTCGGAGTAGTACGAAGGAGCAAAGAATGATGCGGTATATACTAGTACTATACTACTCCATCCATTCCTAAATATAAGTCTTTGGAGAGATTTCACTATGGACCACATACGGAGAAAAATGAGTGAATCTACACATAAAATGCATCAATATACATCCATATGTGGTCCACAGTGAAATATCTACGAAGACTTATATTTAGGAACGGAGGGAGTACTACTCAGGTCGGAGGAGTGCGAACCACGGCAGCCCAGTGAACCAGCAGTGCGAACCACGGTAGCCCAGTGAAACAGCAGTAGAAAACAATGTGGTGATATGGCCATAAAAAACAATGTGCTATGGTCCACACTGTAGCATGTACAGTAACACTCCTCTTTGTTTGGATCCCTGAGTTAGAGCTAGTTTGGGTTGAAATAGCCTCAAATTATCGAAATAAGAGGGGTTAGTTTGAGCTAGTTTGCTCTAACCCAGCTAAAAAGCCTAGCCCGGTGGAGAGGTTCTAATTGGGTTAGTTATCCTCGGGCCTACTAAAAGAGAACTAAAAAAATCTCACCTGCCCGCACCAGATTGCTCCCCCCCCTCTCGCACGACTCCTCTCTGTTCCCCATAGGCCCACTCACCCTCTCTCTCCTCCGGCCGCCCTCTCCTTCCGGCCTCCGCCGCCCTACTCCGCCCCCCTCTCCCTCTGGCCTTCGAAGGTCGCCCCGCTCCCTCTTCACCAGTCATTTTTCTCTGTCGTGCATGGCGGTGGCGCATCTACCAGGGAGGTCGCAAGAGGGGTGAGTTTGTTCGTTCCTTCTCTATCTCACGGCCATATCATTGATCTTGCTTGCTCTAGCGCTAATTCTGATTTGGAAAAGTAGATCCTGATCAAACTTGCTATAGATTTGTGGTGCATGCATGGAATTGTTTGATGCTGCTTGATGAGGTAATAAATTCTAGAGGCCCAAATATATAGGTCACCTTTCTAGGTATTTCAATTTCAGGCTTGCATTATTTGTAGAGGCCCAAAGATTCAGTTCACCTTTCTTGGTATTTCAATTTCAGGCTTACATTATTTCTAGAGGCCCAAAGATTCAGTTCACCTTTCTAGGTATTTCAGTTTTAGGCTTGCATTATTTCTAGAGGCCCAAAGATTCAGTTCACCTTTCTAGGTATTTCAGTTTCAGGCTTGCATTATTTCTAGAGGCCAAAGATTCAGTTCACCTTTCTAGGTATTTCAGTTTCAGGCTTGCATTATTTCTAGAGGCCCAAAGATTTAGTTCACCTTTCTAGGTATTTTACTTTCAGGCTTGCATTATTTCTAGAGGCCCAAAGATTCAGTTCACCTTCCTAGGTATTTCAGTTTTAGGCTTGCATTATTTCTAGAGGCCCAAAGATTCAGTTCACCTTTCTAGGTATTTTAGTTATAGGCTTGCATTATTTCTAGAGGCCCAAAGATTAAGTTCCCAGTCGGTGGCAAATGACCCAACTACCCATGCCGGTGTCGACCTCAACTCGCAAGGGCCAGCGTCGGAGGGGTTCCCGGGGCTTGGGCTCTACAAAGCCTTCCTCCAGAGCAACGATGGCGAGCTCCTCCCTCGGTGTGTGAGGGGCTCCGGGGTCCCTCCCTATCGTGAATGACTTCCGTGATGAGTTAGCTCACTCTTTGTTTCATGAAGTGTTTTTTTATTTTGTGAATATTGATTTACGACTTGTATGTTTAAGTGGGATATATCATTTGTATGGGTATTATCATTTGCAGGGTTATATCATTTGTATGAGCGGGAGGAGGCCAGAAGAGCCGGCCACACCAAGAGGGTGCTTGGATCCAAGGGACTTATTTTAGTCTGACTAAAAATAGGGTCCAAAGTAGTCAAATGATTGAGATAGAGCAGTTATTGTCAATATAATGCTGCCATCCATACACCTCTTTCGTTTAGAGTTAGTTCAGGGTTAGAATCTAACTCTAACCTCTAACTAATTTAGAGTTATCCTCGTCTCGGTTCATCGCCATCATACTTTCCCCATTCCTATGTTTTCAGTATCCTGCAAATCAAAGAGGCCCTTTTTTTGCGGGAAAAATCAAACAGGCCCTTAGACTGGTTTAGGTCTGGTCATTTTTTATAAACGTGTTATGTCCAAAATTTAATGAACGTGCTCCGGTTTCCACGAAAATAATCCGGTTTCATGTAGTAATTCATTCATTTATTTATTCTTCTGTGGGGGGTTTGCATGTAATTCGTGAGATCTGAAATGTAAAGTACCCCGGCATATGCTCCGAGTCATGCATGCACTACGACCCAGATGCTCTATGTCCCACATGTCGGTGAATGGGAGCACGTGGAAATAGCCTAGGAGTACATATAGGAGGATAAATGCGTGAGAAAATATGTACTGTGAAGCGTAACCGTGGTTTGAAAAGGAGACCTAAAGTGATGACAGCTATAGGTCGCACGCACCCAACTAGTGGTACAGACATACGACTAATTTTTCCCTAAAAAAAAAGAGGCATGAGTCCTCAGTACTCCTATTCTATAAACACAAGTCCCATCTGACAACAGCATATGTGCTACAGCTAGCTCTCCTCCCTCGTTTCTCTCTTCTAATTCTAAACTCGGCCGACGCCCGGTGGGCGGGGTGGGTTTGCTCAACTGCGGCCCCACCTCACAGTGAAAATGTTATGACTGGAATAAAAATGCCATATACTCCCTCCGTTCATCAATATAAGCCTTTTTAGATACTAGTTCAAATGGAATACAACATACAGATGTATGTAGACATAGTTTAGAGTGTAGATTCACTCATTTTGCTCTGTATGTAGTAGTCACTTGCTGGAATCTTTAGAAAGACTTATATTTGGGAACGGAGGGAGAACTACACTAATAAAACATTAAGGCCACAAGGCGATGCAGTGCTGGTTACAGGAGGCAAGAAGAAGAGATGCATCCATCGACGATGTCCACCTCCTCGATGTTGGAAATATGCCCTAGAGGCAATAATAAATTAGTTATTATTATTATATTTCCTTGTTCATGATAATCGTTTATTATCCATGCTATGATTGTATTAATAGGAAACTCAGATACATGTGTGGGTACATAGACAACACCATGGACATTGGATGTCGTTGATAACGGGATCGCATCATTAGGAGAATGATGTGATGGACAAGACCCAATTCTAAGCCTAGCACAAAGATCGTAGTTCGTATGCTACAGCTTTTCTAATGTCAAGTATCATTTCCTTAGACCATGAGATTGTGCAACTCCCGGATACCGTAGGAATGCTTTGGGTGCACCAAACGTCACAACATAACCGGGTGGCTATAAAGGTGCACTACGGGTATCTCCGAATGTGTCTGTTGGGTTGGCACGAATTGAGACTGCGATTTGTCACCGAATGTTGTTCGGAGTCCCGGACGCGATCCCGGACGTCACGAGGAGTTCCGGAATGTTCCGGAGGTAAAGATTTATATATGGGAAGTCCTATTTTGGTCACCTGAAAAGTTTCGGGTTTTGTTGGTAACGTACCGGGACCACCGTGAGGGTCCCGGGGGTCCACCAAGTGGGGCCACCATCCCCAGAGGGCAGCATGGGCAAGTGTGGGAGGGGACCAGCCCCAGGTGTGCTGGTGCGCCCCCCCCCCACAAGGGCCCAAGGCACCTAGGGTTTCGGGAGGGGGCACCCCACCTTGCTTGGGGGGCAAGTTTCCCCTCTCCCCCCCTTGGCCGCCCGCCTAGATGGGATCTAGGGCTGGCTGCCACCCCTAGGGGGTGGAAACCTAGGTGGGGCGCAGCCCCCTTTCCACCTAATTATATTGGAGGCAAAGGTGTAGCCCAATACACGAAGTTTCTTCTCCTGTTGGCGCAGCCCTACCTCTCTTTCTCCTCATATCTCGCGGTGCTTGGCGAAGCCGTGCAGGATTGCCACGCTCCTCCACCACCACCATGCCGTTGTGCTGCTGCTGGACGGAGTCTTCCTCAACCTCTCCCTCTCTCCTTGCTGGATCAAGGCATGGGAGACGTCACCGGGCTGTACGTGTGTTGAACGCGGAGGTGCCGTCCGTTCGGCACTAGGATCTCCGGTGATTTGGATCACGACGAGTACGAATCCTTCAACCCCGTTCTCTTGAACGCTTCCGCTTAGCGATCTACAAGGGTATGTAGATGCACTCTCCTTCCCCTCGTTGCTAGTCTCTCCATGGATAGATCTTGGTGACTCGTAGGAAAATTTTGAATTTCTGCTACGTTCCCCAACAGTGGCATCATGAGCTAGGTCTATGCGTAGTTTCTATGCACGAGTAGAACATAAAGTAGTTGTGGGCGTTGATTTTGTTCAATATGCTTACCGTTACTAGTCTTATCTTGATTCGGCGGCATCGTGGGATGAAGCGGCCCGGACCGACCTTACACGTACTCTTACGTGAGACAGGTTCCACCGACTGACATGCACTTGTTGCATAAGGTGGCTAGCGGGTGCCAGTCTCTCCCACTTTAGTCGGATCGGATTCGATGAAAAGGGTCCTTATGAAGGGTAAATAGCAATTGACATATCACGTTGTGGTTTTTGCGTAGGTAAGAAACGTTCTTGCTAGAAACCCATAGCAGCCACGTAAAACATGCAAACAACAATTAGAGGACGTCTAACTTGTTTTTGCAGGGTATGCTATGTGATGTGATATGGCCAAGAAGAATGTGATGAATGATATGTGATGTATGAGATTGATCATGTTCTTGTAATAGGAATCACGACTTGCATGTCGATGAGTATGACAACCGGCAGGAGCCATAGGAGTTGTCTTTATTTATTGTATGACCTGCGTGTCATTGAACAACGCCATGTAATTACTTTACTTTATTGCTAACCGGTAGCCATAGTAGTAGAAGTAATAAGTTGGCGAGACAACTTCATGGAGACACGATGATGGAGATCATGATGATGGAGATCATGGTGTCATGTCGGTGACGATGATGATCATGGAGCCCCAAAGATGGAGATCAAAAGGAGCAAATGATATTGGCCATATCATGTCACTATTTGATTGCATGTGATGTTTATCATGTTTATACATCTTATTTGCTTAGTGTCGGAGTAATGGGCCACGGGTAGGCTAACCCGAGCCCCAGAACCTTTCAAGACATCGGGGCAGGCTGCGCCCCTCAAGCCGAGTCCCAGATGGCGACTCCAAGATATGCCGAGTCCCAGATGGCGACTCCAAGATAAGCCGAGTCCCAGATGCCGACTCCAAGATAAGCCGTGTCCCAGATGGCGACTCCAAGATAAGCCGAGTCCCAGACGGCGACTCCAAGATAAGCCGACTCATGGCCGGCGACTTCCGGAGAAGCCGGCTATAGAGAGTCGGCCCGTGACTCCACTCTCATCATGATAGGCGAGGCGGGTCCGACCACGGCGTGGCCGTCACCTCCTGCTTACGAGGGGCCGGCATGGCTACAGCGTGCCGTACCGCTGGAGATCTCCGGCATGGCCCGGCACTATTGCCATGCCTGCCCTGACCTCAGCCACAATGGGCGGCGCATTGTGGCCATGACGGCCTACCTGTACGGCTCAAAGACGGTGGACCCGCCTGTCAGTGAGAGCATGGAAGACGGCGGATACGCCCCGAAGGCGGCCCTGTGGGGGTCGGCTCCCTAGGGACGGCCGGCCTCTCCCACGGGTTCCACGCGCCATTAACCAGACAAGACGGGGAGTGACGACAGTGATCACCCGATAGACGGCGGCACTGTTGCCATGACCCCATGACCTAGCCTGCGTCATCAGAGGCACAACTACAGTGCCAGACTCGCCGGCGGGGCCCGCTAGTCGGCGGGCCCCAGCAGTCGGAGGAGAAGACGGCGGCCTGAGAGACAGAAGGCTGGGACCCGCGCCCAGCCAGATTACCATTGTACCACCAGGGGGTAGGCCTATATAAACCCCCCGAGGGACCCATGCAAAGGGTTCGGATCCATTAGCATTAGACCAGATCATATAGGAAGGAGAGAGCTAGCCTTGCCTTCTCCTACCTCCAAAATACAGCTCTAGGAGCAACCCTTGTAGTCACTTCGCCTTAGTGATCATGCGGAAACCCCGCAGAGCAGCAGTAGGGGTGTTATCTCCCCGGAGAGCCCCGAAGCTGGGTAAGATCCGCCGGCGTGCATGTCTTCGCCTCATCCCGTTTCCTGGCACCGGCGACGTTCTACTCGCTCCCACCATGATAAGCCAACCGTTGGCATATGTCGCACCCAGTCCCCGAGATTTGGCGCCCACCGTGGGGCGAGGTGCACCGTCGTCCGGAGACCTGCTCTGGACGGGAACCCTCTTCCTCCCCAGCGAGCGTAGCCAACCCGGGACGCCCGATGGCGCTTGCCCCGGCGCACTGCAAGGCATCGACGACGCCTGCGCGGTGAGCTGCCTCGCTGATCTTCTTGGCGAGGTTTGCATCTCCGATGAGCCTGCATCCGATGCGGGCACGGGCGGCCCCGAAAGCCTCCTCGCGGGCCTCCTCTACCATCTCCACGTCGCCGGCGAGCCTGCCGTGGACTTGGAGTCCGTAGGCTCCACCGACCCGATGCTGGTCGACTCCGACAGCGTGTCGCTCGACACGTTCCCCACCAATGTGGTGATCTACGACGAGCCACTCCCTCACGAGGAGAGCGGTGGAAGCGCCGTCACAGAGGTGCTCGTTATTAGTCATGGCGAGCACTCCGGTGAGGGAGCTCACGACCCACTCGACGCAGCTCTGCGACACCTGACAGCGCCCATTCTAGAGGACGTTGACGCCGAGACGTTGGAGGCACGCCGCCTTCAGCTCATCGAGGGCGCGAAGAAGCTGGCAAGCATGAGACGCTTGTTAGAAGCCTACCAGCATGAGATGGATCGCGCTGTGGGCGGCTCGCTAGCCCCGACTGGGCCTAGCCGCCTAGGCGCGGTCCGACAACGCGGCGCGGCCGTTGCCGACCTGTTCGGGGCCGATCGCCCCGTGTATGCCACGCCTGCGGAGAACATCTGCGTCGCCCAGGCGGCAGCGGACGAACTAGATAACTTCGAAGGCGAAGAGCGCCGCATGATGACCGAGCGAGTCCAGCGACTCCTCAAAGCGGATGCCGCACGGAACAAAGCTGGCTGCCGCACGGAGGCGCCGCAATGACAAAACGACGACTTACCTCCCCGCCGAGATCAAGGCGCGACGTCTCGGACGCTGACGGGCGGAGTCCGCGGAAGAAGAGAGAAGGATCCGGTTGTCAGCCACAGTGGGACTCGCATCACCATCGAGCGCGACCAAGATGGCCGCCCAAGAGTAGTGGAACGGCAAGGCGACTACCTGCCTCCCCCACCACAAAGAGAAAGAAGAGTCTCCCCGCCGCCTGTTGAGCATCTGACTCTCGGTGACCGCCTTTGCCGTCGAGAGGGAGTCGGAGAGAACGATGCCCGCCACCGAATCGACCGACTCCACCGATCCCTGGCGCTGGAAGAAGAAGACGAGCTGGGTCCTCCCTGTTTTGGACCCCGCATCCGAGACGAGCCCTTTCCCAAAGGATTCACGCTCCCCCGAGACACGCCCAAGTACACCGGCTCCGTGAAGCCGGAAGATTGGCTAGTTGACTACTCCACAGCCGTCAACATAGCAAACGGCAACAAGCGTGTTTGAAAGTGCTAGTTATCAACTAGAGGGGGGGGGGGTGAATAGGCGATTTTTATCAAAGTATTCAAAACATGGAAGTTTCGAAGACGAACAATAGAAATAACCTAATTGATATGCAGCGGAAGATAAACTACAACAACCAAGCCATAGTCAAGTATGCAATAGCGTTAACGTACAAAGACTAATTGCAGCTAGGTAGTAGGATCAGGATGGAAGATAGTATGAAGCCAATCAACAATAGTAGTCAAGCAATGAAGTCAATCAGATAAGACAGATAAGCAATGACTTCACAAAGACAAACTCAAAGTAAAGGAGGGAAGAGATAGAACCAGTTGCTTGTTGAAGACACAGGATTTGTTGGACCAGTTCCAGTTGCTATGACAACTGTACGTCTGGTTAGGGAGGCTGAGATTCAACTCAGAAGACCATGTCTTCACCTTATTCCCCTTGAGCTAAGGACACTTAGTCCTCGCTCAATCACTCTGGTAAGTCTTCAAGGTAGACTTCCGAACCTTCACAGACTTTGTTCACTCGGCAATCCACAATGACTCTTGGATGCTCAGAACGCGACGCCTAACCGGCTGGAGTATTCACAGTCATCAAGTGTAATAAGTCTTCAGGTCACACAGACAGAAAGACTTCAGTGATGCCTAACACTCTTTGGCTCTGGGTGTTTGGGCTTTGTCCTTGCAAGGATTTTTCTCTCTCAAATGCTTCGAGGTGGGTTGCTCTCAAACAACAAAAGCCGTATACTAACTCTAAGCAGCCACCAGTTTATGGTGTAGGGGGTGTGCTATTTATAGCCACTAGGCAACCTGACCTGATTTGTCCAAAATCCCCCTGGGTCACTAAGGAACTGACACGTGTTCCAACGGTCAGATTTCAAACACACGCGGCAACTTTACTTGGGCTACAAGCAAAGCTGACTCATCCAGCTCTGGATAAGGTTTGCTCTCATTGTCGTCGCTCGAAGACATAGGATTTGAGTTGAGCATCACTTCAGTCACTCTGACTTAGTTCACTTGGACCCCACTTAATAGTACGGTGGTTCCTATGACTCAACAAAGAAGAAAAGGAAGCAACGAATCCACACAGTCTTCGCGCTCCATAGTCTTCACGCAATGTCTTCTCATGTCATAGTCTTCAATATGAATATCTTCTCATACCACCATTGTCTTCAATGTCTTCATACATTTTTAGGGCTCATCTCCGGTAGGTAAACCGAATCAATGAGGGACACTACCTGCGTTATCCTGCAATTCTCACAAACGCATTAGTCCCTCAACCAACTTTGTCGTCAATACTCCAAAACCAAATACGGGTGGAACTAGATGCACTTACAATCTCCCCCTTTTTGGTGATTGGTGACAAACTGGTTGAAGTTTTCAACGGGGATAAATATGTGAAATTGTAAGGATAGGAAATAGTCTTCATAAGTTGCACGGGCTCCCCCTGAAGATGTGTATGTAAGTAATTTGCTTTTGGAATGCAAATGCACATGGCAGGTTGTACTTGCGGAGATCCACTTCAACTTATGAAGATAATTCATCATGCATGAACTGATATAGCAAGTAGAATGACATGCATAATGAAAAATGGACGTCTGCAGAATGATCTAAGTGCGGAGGTTATCATCTCACATGCGGAATTTATCATCGCATCACAGTGAAGCAAATAAGTAGCAGACAACCATCAAGTTTAGATGTTACAACTCAGAGAACCAAATGTTTCAAAAGGCAAGAGTTGTAAGCACGCAGCAAAATATAGTGCAACCGCCCATATGAACCCGCTTGAAGACTATCAACTCATACGCTTCTCCCCCTTTTGTCAGTAAGGACCAAGAAGGTTTGAAGACATAGAGCATCTACTCGTCAACATGAGTAGGTGAAGCAGCAGGGTTGTCGTTGTTAGGTGGCGGTGCAGATGAACTTGGTGCAGTGTCGATGCGCGCAGTAGTAGGAGGTGGTGAAGTAGCATCATCTTCATCATTGATCACTCTGGCATTTTTACCGTTGCCGTGGAGGAAGAATATTCAGAGTCTTCCAGAGATGGAGTACGACGCAGGACAGCAGTCCGTGGAGGAGTGGAGTCAAACTGGAATCTTTCATTGAAGCCATCGTCTTGAAGATCAGCTTCAGCACTGAGTAGGGTCAAACTCTTCCATGATCGCCGGCAAGTTTCATGAGCAACAAAGGCATTCTTGGTGGCAAGGTTGCGGATGCGATTGACATCCACCAAGAGGCTTTGCATCTATCTCTTGAGCCAGAAATGATGCTTATCCTGTTTCTGATGAAGGGACACAAAAAGTTCTCGGTCATTGAGAACGCGAGAACGCTTCCGAGGCCTTCGTGCAATGGTGCTTTCAGTGGCTTCAGTGGGTGCTCAATGAGGCAGATGAGTGTTTCCAGCCAATGGATAGATTCGTGTCGCTGCCTGAACACCTTCAATAGGCTGAGTGAAGCTTTGGTGCTCGGCATTCTGAAGACAAAGAGGCCTCTTGGCAGGGTCAGAGTATATAGCTTCAACTGACATATCAACCTCTGGCAGAAAGATCATATGATTGCGAGTAGAGGGCTGATAGTTGACAGATGAGTGTCTCTTGATGAGGCGCATGACCCATGGAGCATAAAACTTCAGACCAAATAGGCCAGAGCCGGAAGCAGCAAGTTGCCTGATGAAAAACTCTTGAGTGTTGAAGCTGATGCCATTGAGAATATAGAAGACCAAAGTCTCCATAGCTCCTTCAAGCTTGGCCGCTGATGAATGTCCTTTGACAGGCCATAGAGTTCGCCTGATGATATGATATATGGTGCGAGGCAGATACTCAAGGTCTTCAACAAAGAAATCTGTTGGATATTCAACGTCAGATGGCAAGGGCTTCATCATGGTCAACATCTGGCTCATATTGGGTTCTGGCTTATGGAAGATACTCTCTACTACATTGCGGTGTAGTTGACAGTCAGGTTCATATAGTTCTCCAGGAGTGGCTAGCCCTATAAGCTCGATGATATCCATAGCTTTGGCTTCATGATGAACATTTCCAGTCATCCACTCGAGAACCCATGTCTTGATGTCTCTGTAGTAGCCGCGAATGTGTAGAGTAGCGTAGAATTGATGCAATAGCTCTTCATTCCAATATTCTTTGTCTGTCACAAAATGGAGCAGACCAGCATCACGAAAGCAATCAAGTGCTTCTTCTAAGCACGGCAGTCCAACAATGGCTTCTGTATCAAGGCGCATATGAGGGAAAATGCGCCCTTGATCATATAGTATGCATGAGTAATAGCTTCTCTGCTGATAGCTCCAGAACCAATCTGATGATATTCTTGGCTTCGAGTAGGGGTTCTTGGCGCTGTCAAAGAAGGTATTGTGGCATTTGAAGCCATTGGCATTGAAGGACCCTGGTGAGTTTGCAATACCTGGAAACCTTGGCAACCTAGGCTTTGGCTTCTGGACCTGAGGCCTATGCTCAATATGATAGTCAAATTGAGGTCCTGAGGCAGTAGGCGGAGGCTCCAGAATGGGCCATCGGACAGTGGTAAGCTGACCATGACTGTATGCTTGCTCAATTGTGTGAGGCCTTGGTGGCGGAACAGGAGCAGGGGCAACAGTTGAGCCGTCAAGCTGCACAACAGGTGCTTCGGGAGCGATTGTCTCATTGGCTTCAGGTGCAGCAGCCTCAGTTGTTTCAGGTTCAGTGCCCACACTTGCTTCAGGCACACTAGTTGGTGCAGGCTCCACATTAGCGTCAGCCATGACTACGTCATTGGCTTCATTGGCGTTGGTGGTGGAAGCCTCAACATTGTCAACCTTCTCTTGACGAACAGGAGGGTCGGGCACAGGCACGTTCACATCAGGAACTGCTTCTTCTTCACTTGCTGGGGGAGTAGGTACACGTACTTCTTCTTGATTTTCTTCGGCTGATGCAGCCGGAATGTCTTCAGCGATATGTGCTTCAGACTCGGAGACATTCACAGTTGGAGCAGGTTCTGAAAATACTTGACGTGCAACAGGTGAACATTGCACTTCTCCTTCTGGAACGCTCGACAGAGGGACTTGAGGCCTTTGTCCTTTGCGAAGCCTGCGAAATGCTGGCAACGCCTTGGGAGATGGAGTTGGCCGGGCCTGAAAGTCTTCATCCTCTTCTTGCACGGGGGGTGTAGCTTGTTGTTGTTATTGGGGAGTATTGGGGGAGTCTTGTAGTTGTGGGTGATCAGCCCACGATGCATCCTGAGCAATTGGCGTCAGTGGACGACCAATGCTGATGAGTTCGCTGTTCGTATGAACAGGCGATGATACCACATCATGTTCGATCTGAGGAAGAACTTCATCATCTTCAACATTGTCATGATGACCAATGTCTTCAGCAGCGGTGGGTTCAGCTGCTGGAATATTTTCAGATTCATGAGCCTCTGAGGGAGCAGGCTCATGAACTATCATCTATCTTTCTTGATGTTCAGACGCAGGTCGAACCACTGAGATGGGTTCAACAACCAGAGGCTCTGTGGGAGCAGCCCTATTTTTCTTGGTCTTGCGCTTCTTCTTGGAGGGAGCATCATCAGAGGCTTCAGTATTCTTCCTTTTTCTGGCTTCAGCCTCGGCAGCCCTCGTCTTCTTCTGTTCAGAAGCGGTTGTGGTGACCTTTGGCTTCGAGCCAGTCATGCTGCTTGGGAAGATAATGCAAGAAGCTTCTTGGCTTGAAGGTGCAGGTTGGTCAGCAGGGAGCTTCTTCTTTTTCTTTGCAGCCATCCTGGGGTCAATGCCAGGACGACCAAGTGACTTTCGCTTCTCTGCCTCATTGTAGGCAAGCACACACTTATCAGCCAAATTCTTCATACGCTCTCGAGAGCCTTGAGCTTCTTGGTGCTTTTTGAGAAAGGCTTCTTTGAGCTCATGCAGCATGACCTTGAAGTTTTTGACATCTTGCACACTGAGCTTCGCAACGTGCTTCTTGAACTGAGCCTTTTCATAATCAATTTTGTTCTTCAGCTCAACAATGCACTGAGCAAGAGCTAGCTCAGAAGCAATGGCGCCATTAAAGGCGACGCTTAGGCCAATGGGAAGCTGCAGATCGTCAAAGCTGAGGTTGGGGGTGTCGAACCACTCATCAATGAAGTTATGAATGATTGCCACATCAAAGAGAGGCAAGTTGTTGAAGATTTCTGCTTCTTCCTTGCTCTTGATCAATTTCTCAAGGGCATCATCTGCAAGATCTTCATCGCTGGATAGATTAATGGGATCTTCACGCAGAATGGTGGCAGGAGTCAAGGCTTGATCAGTATGCCTGACAAGTTGTTTTTTCTTCTCCGTCTTCTTGGAGATACGAGATTGATCTTCAGACTGCACACTGGCTTCAGGAGGTGCAGTGGCCAGAGGCTTCGCGCGTAAAGCTTTTGGAGGTGCAGATTTAGAGGCCTTTAGCTTCTTTTGCTTCTGTGGCTTCGAAGGAGGAGTTGGGGCTTCATCAGTGTCAGCATCATGATCAGAATGATCTACCTTGGCACCTTGGACCAAGATGTAAGTGATGAGGCCGTCAAGGTTGGAGAAGGGGCAAATAACATTTGGTTCTGCAGTCGTCAGCACGAGGAGCAGAGGGACCAGGGTTGAAGTCTAGTCCCAATGACTTCTTGTTCTCCTTGGCCGAAGCCTTTGCGTGCTGGAAGTTGCGCTTGAAGAGAGCATCATCACGACACCAGAGTAATGATGTGGGATCGGCATTCTCAGGCTGAGGTCCACGGACCATGCAAGGATAGAAGCTTTGTTCAATAGCTTCAACTCTGTTCTTGGGTTGAAGGCCTCGATAGAGAATATCGCCCCAAGGACTCTTGATAGCATTCTTCTCTGCATATTCCTTGGTCACGAATTTGTACTTGAACCATTCTTCAGCCCAATAGCGTCGAATCCATTGGATTCGTGTCTTGCGCTGATGATAAGACTCTTCAGGATCTGTCTTGTACAGTTCTGCTAGGTCATCAGGCAGATCTTTGGATGTTCCTTCTCTGCGCTGTCTGCCACCCTTCCTTGCTGATTTTTCTGCAGCCATGAACTTCAAACTGAATGGCTTCAATATGTTCAAAGGCTTCAGAGACTTTCGCTTGCTGGTCAAGCAGGAACTGGCTTCAGGAGAATTGATATGATGCTGTAAGTATTCTGCAAACGAATGCAGACTATGAGAACCTAGGGATTCTCCCACGGACATGTACCTGTGAAAGCATTAGAGAGGCGAGGGAAGGGGAAGAGGCATATGCATTCTCAGAAGATTTTGAAGATAAATCAGTTTGAAGACATTGACCTCATGATGCGAAGACATTCACTTATATGTGGTGAGTTGGTTCTAGATTTGTACCAATCCGTGAATAAGTACAAGTGAGGAATCAAACTAGATAGGAAATCTAAGTGAATAGACTAGACATTATGAGATGCAGACATAATAGATCTAACATTGAGTAGGTAGAAACCACTTTCGGTAAGTAGGATGAATCTATGAAGATCAAAAAGGTGGTAAAAATAGAGTTATAATTACCGCACGACGAACTGCTAGATGGGAAGAATAGGAGACCGAGCAGTTCAGCCCCCATGCCCTAACTTGGCGATGGAGGACACCTACGGCGACGGTGGAGAGGACGATGTCCGCGGCCGGCGTGAGGACGGCGTTGGAGAAGTCGCGGCAGCTAAGCGCTTCGTCACCGGCGTCGTCGAGAGCTAGCGGTGGCGCTAGGGTTTTGACGAGGTGGAGAGGTGGAAGAAGGTTTTCTTGACCGCAGGGGACACGTATTTATAAGTAGGTGTGCGGCACATCGCAATTACGCAGGTGCCCCTGTCTGTTCACATCTGTGGGACACGTGGCAAGCATGCAACATACATAGAGTTATCCCACGTTCCCACGCCCGCCAGGCATGTCGGAGAGTTGTTCCGGCTTCTTCAGATTTCAACAATAAAGATAAGTCATTTAAAAGGACTTGATGTTTGTCTCTGTATCTTCTGCTAACTAGGACGCAGAGAAGACTTTCGACAGTTTCAATAGAATGTATATGATTTGGACAGATAGAGTTTGAGATAGAAAGCACAGAGAGGTTAGGGTCCGATCACATTCACTTAGTTCAAAAGATCCAATCTTGAAGACATAGCTATAAGTGAATGCTGTAGAGGACAGAACACTAGTATATATATATCAGAAAGCAATCAAATCATCATAGTGTAGAAGATCATGAAGATAAATTGAAACTGAAGACAAACCAAATGTGAAGTTCTTGCAATATAACGCCATGAGTGAAACACTTCAAACAGAGAAAGTTGGTGGTGGCGTTACCCACCGTATAGGAAGTATTAGACCCAGACAGGGCGCACAATTATCGTGGCGCTCCGAAGTCAAATTCCATGTTAATGTATTCACACTCAGAGTGTAAATCTTCATTGATTGAAGATATACCTTACTTCGTGTGTTGCACATCTAAGTCATCAACATGCATAAGTGTTAGGATGTGTGCCTGATCACAGGACATTCGAGGATTCCAAGATATTTAGCTCACACCGTAACTTGCAAAACCTTTTCTCATCCAAGGGCTTTGTGAAGATATCTGCCAGTTGCTCTTCAGTGTTGACGTGCATGATATCTATATCTTTCTTCATAACATGATCTCTGAGAAAGTGATGGCGTATTTCAATGTGCTTTGTCTTCGAGTGTTGGACTGGATTGTTGGCTACCTTGATGGCACTTTCGTTGTTGCAGAAGAGAGGTACTTGGTTCAGGTTGATGGCATAATCCTTGAGAGTTTGCTTCATCCATAGAAGTTGAGCATAACAGGATCCAGCAGCAATGTATTCAGATTCAGCAGTTGAGAGTGATACACAGTTCTGCTTCTTTGAAGACCAACAGACAAGTGATCGACCAAGAAAATGACATGTGCCTGATGTAGACTTGCGATCCACCTTGTCACCGGCATAATTAGCATCCGATAATCCAACCAAATCAAATTTTGAGCCCTTGGGATACCATAATCCGAGTGTTGGGGTGTAAGCCAAATATCGAAGAATTCGCTTCACAGCTAAGTGATGCGATTCCTTTGGTGCCGCTTGGAATCGAGCACACATGCAAACACTAAGCATAATATCTGGCCTAGATGCACATAAATAAAGCAAAAAACCAATCATGGAGCGGTATACCTTTTGATCGAACTCTTTACCATTGTCGTCGGGACCAAGATGGTGTTTGGCTGGCATTGGCGTCGTGTAGCCTTTGCAGTCTTCCATTCCAAACTTCTTCAGACAATCTTTGAGGTATTTTTCTTGAGATATGAAGATGCCATTTCGTTGCTGGCGAATTTGAAGACCAAGGAAGAACTTCAGCTCACCCATCATGGACATTTAATATTGCTCTTGCATCACGTACCCAAACTCATCACTGTACTTCTGGTTGGTGCAGCCGAAGATTATGTCATCCACATATATTTGGCACACAAGCAGTTCACCATCATATGTCTTCATGAAGAGTGTGGGATCGAGGGATCCAGGTTTAAAGCCTTTGCTCTTCAGGAAGTCTTTGAGGCCATATAGTGCTTTGTTTAGCTTCTACACCATGTCAGGATGTTTGGGATCTTCAAAGCCAGGTGGTTGTGCAACATACACTTCTTCTTCAATCTTGCCATTGAGAAATGCACTTTTCACATCCATTTGATATAGCAAGATGTTGTGATGATTAGCATAGGCTAGGAGTATGCGAATAGCTTCAAGTCTAGCAACATGAGCAAATGTTTCATTGAAGTCAATTCCTTCTACTTGAGTATATCCTTGAGCCACAAGACGTGCTTTGTTTCTGACGACTTGACCATGCTCATCTTGTTTGTTTCGATATATCCATTTTGTGCCAATTATGTTATGCTTGCGAGGGTCAGGGCGCTTGACCAGTTCCCAAACATTATTCAGCTTGAACTGTTGAAGTTCTTCTTGCATGGCTTGAATCCATTCAGGTTCCATAAAGGCTTCAGCAACTTTCTTGGGTTCAGATATTGATACAAATGAAAAATGCCCACAGAAATTTGCTAACTGTGTTGCTCTTGATCGAGTAAGAGGACCAGGTGCGTTGATGCTATCAATTATCTTCTCAATTTGTACTTCATTTGCAACACGAGGATGAACTGGACGAAGACCCTGCTCATGCTGATCATTGTCATCATTGGAAGTATTGTCTTCGGTATGAGCATTGTCTTCAGGTTGGTTTGGTGCAGAAATGATAAGTTCCTCTTCAGGCTGTGCTTCAGAGGGCATGATCTCACCAGTTCCCATCAGCTTGATAGATTCACTGGAAGGAGCTTCTTCAAGTGTGTTTGGCAGGAGCTCTCGTTGTGAACCATTGGTTTCATCAAATCGCACATCCACCATTTCAACGATTTTGTAGTGGAAGAGGTTGAAGACTCTGTAAGAGTGTGAATCCTTTCCATAGCCAATCATGAAGCCTTCGTGAGCTTTGGGTTCAAATTTTGACTTGTGATGTGGATCCTTGATCCAGCACCTAGCACCAAAGACTCTGAAGTAGCTGACATTTGGCTTCTTGCCAGTAAGGAGCTCATAGGATGTTTTGCCCAGAAGCTTGTGGATGTAAACACGGTTGATGATGTGACATGCAGTATCAATTGCTTCAGGCCAGAATTTTCTTGGCGTCTTGTACTCGTCAAGCATTGTTCGAGCCATCTCAATGAGGGTTCTGTTCTTGCGCTCAACAATGCCATTTTGCTGAGGTGTGTAAGGAGCAGAAAATTCATGAGTGATTCCCATTGTATCCAGATAAAGATCAAGGCCGGTGTGCTTGAATTCAGTGCCGTTATCACTTCTGATATGCTTGATCTTGACGCCATAATTGTTCATTGCTCGATTGGCGAATCGTCTGAAGACATCTTGTACTTCAGTCTTGTAGAGAATTATGTGCACCCATGTATATCTTGAGTAGTCATCAACAATGACAAAGCCATAGAGACACGCCGTTGTTGTGTGGGTGGAGTAGTGAGTAGGTCCAAATAAGTCCATGTGTAGCAGCTCGAAGGGTTGAGATGTTGTCATGATTGTCTTCGAGGGATGCTTGGCCCTTGTCATCTTCCCAGCTTCGCAAGCACCACACAAATGATCTTTCTTGAACTTGACACCTTCGATGCCTATGACATGCTTCTTCTTGACGAGAGTGTGCAAGTTCCTCATGCCAGCGTGCCCTAGCCTTCGGTGCCAGAGCCAACATTCTGAAGCTTTTGCAAGAAGACATACGGCAAGTTGTGGACCTGCTGAGAAATCTACCATGTATAGATCACCTTTCCTATACCCTTCAAAGACTAGAGACTTGTCAGATTCCATTAGTACAAGACAATGATATTTTCCAAATATCACAATCATGTTTAAGTCACAAAGCATTGAGACAGACATTAAGTTGAATCCAAGGGATTCAACAAGCATCACTTTATCCATGTGTTGATCCTTTGATATTGCAACTCTACCTAGACCCAATACCTTGCCTTTACCAGTGTCAGCAAATGTGATTTGACTCCTGTCAGATGGACGTAAGGTTGAGTCCATGAGAAGACTTCGATCACCAATCATATGATTAGTGCATCCGCTGTCAATAATCCATTTTGAAGCTTTTGGTGACATGCCCTATAGTGCAGTTAGGAGGATAGGCTTCACAAGGTATGTTGTGAAGCATAAGCATTTGATGCACATGTGGATTATCACAGCATAGATGAAAGTTAGCACACAGTATGACAGGTAAGCGATTCATATGTGGAATACATAGTGAGTCATTTTATCATGCGTCCCTTTGTGTTTTAGGTCCCCAGCAATAATATCGGACGCCTTTGATTGCTGGCTGGAGACCACATTCTGCAAAAGAGAGTTAATTCTTCTTCACCACCCACATTTTCAGGGGTGGCTTAGAAGCAATGAGTCTAAGTGCAGCATCTGAGAATTTCGGCTTTGAAGCCCTAGCAAATAGCCTTGCAGGAGATGAATGATACTCATGTGAATAAGCAGAAAACTTCTTAGTTCTATGAACATAGAGGTTTGAAGACACATGCTCATATTCATGAGTCTGAGTATGATTTCCCTGCAAAACATTGGCGTTAGGGTGACTCAAGTGAGTCCTGTGTTCGTAAGTAGCTGTTGGACCATATGATGCCTTTGGTCTGGGGTTTGTCGTCTTCACTGGTGGTGTCATGATGACATTCACTGGAAGATTCTCAAGGCAGCTTTTGGGTACCCAGATCTTCTTCATAGGAGGTCCATTCCTGCAGTTAGTACCAATATACCTGGCAAACACTTCACCATTCTGATTTTTGAACAGTTTATAGTTTGCATCAAAGGATTCATCAATGATAATAGGATTAGCACAGGTAAATCCAGATAAAGTGGATGGATCCACTGAAGGTTCCTTTGCAGCAACCCATGTGGTTTTGGGATACTGCTCAGGCTTCCAGTAGGAACCATCAGCATTCATTTTCCTCTCGAACCCAACACCCTCTTTCCTAGGGTTTTGGTTCAGAATCTGCTTTTTGAGGACATTGCAGAGAGTCTGATGTCCCTTCAAACTTTTGTACATCCCTGTTTCAAGCAATGTCTTCAATATAGCATTTTCATCAGCAACAGCAGTGGTATCCTCCGCAGAGGGGTTAGTAACCACTTCAGTAGGTGAAGACAATGAAACAGTAGCAGTAGTGGAACATTCAGCAATAGATGTAGCGTTATCACGCTCAATGCATTTTAGACATGGTGGTTCAAATCCATCCTGAGCGGAACTGATCTGTTGAGCGTGAAGTGACTCGTTCACTTTTTGAAGATCTTCATGAGCCGCTCTCAATTTCTCAAGCTCTTGTTTCCTTTGAAAATAATCATAGGAGAGTCTTTCATAAGTAATTGAGAGTGATTCATGACGACCTTCAAGTTCTTGGTACTTAGCATGAAGATTTTTTATGTCATCAACTAAGGATTGTGAACGTGTCATTTCAGCGTCCAATAGGTCATCGTTTTTGTCTAACAATTTTTGAGTATGTTCCATAGCCTTTTGTTGTTCAGTTGCAATTTTAGCAAGTGTTTTGTAGCTGGGTTTGGATTCCCAATCAGAGTCATCTTCACTTGAAGTTTGAAAGTAAGCATCGCGGGATTTTAACTTGGCACCTCGTGCCATGAAGCAGTAGGTGGGAGAAGGATCGTCTTCGTCATTAGCTTCAACATTGGTGTGGAAGTCATTGTCTTCAGTGTTGAAGATGGACTTGGTGACATAGGCTGTGGCTAGAGCCAAACTTGCAACGCCAGGGTCAGACTCCTCACCAGACTCCACCTTCGCCTCCTCCGAAGAAGACTGCTCCTCTGAATCCATTTCCTTGCCAACAAAAGCACGAGCCTTGCCAGATGAGCTCTTCTTGTATGATGAAGACTTGGAAGAAGACTTAGAAGACTTTGAGGATTTCTTTTTCTTCTTTTCATCGGAATCATATTCCTTGCTTTTCTTCTTCTTCTTCTCATTGTCCCACTGTGGACACTCAGATATGTAGTTACCGGGTTTCTTGCACTTGTGGCAGGTTCTCTTCTTGTGATCATGGGTGGAAGCTTCATCATTCCTTGAGCTGGATCATGAAGACTTTCTGAAGCCTTTCTTCTTGGTGAATTTCTGGAACTTCTTCACAAGCATAGCAAGCTCCCTTTGAATGTCTTCAGGATCGTCAGAACCGTAGTAGGATTCTTCTTCTTCATATGAGGAAACAACTTTTGCCTTCAAAGCACGAGTTCGGCCATAGTTGGGGCCATAGATATCTCTTTTCTCAGAAAGCTGGAACTCAGGTGTGTTGAGCCTTTCAAGTATATCAGACGGATCGAGTGTCTTGAAGTCAGGACATTCTTGTATCATGAGGGCAAGGGTGTCAAAGGAGCTGTCAAGTGATCTCAGCAGTGTCTTGACGATTTCATGCTTGGTAATCTCAGTTGCGCCAAGAGCTTGAAGTTCATTTGTGATATCAGTGAGGCGATCAAACGTGAGCTGGACATTTTCATTGTCGTTTCTCTTGAAGCGATTGAAGAGATTGCGAAGAACACTGATCCTCTGGTCTCTCTGTGTAGAGATGCCTTCATTGACCTTGGACATCCAGTCCCAGACTAGCTTTGACGTTTCCAGAGCACTCACACGGCCATACTGTCCTTTGGTCAGATGACCACAGATGATGTTCTTTGCAGTCGAGTCCAGTTGAATGAACTTCTTGACATCAGTAGGGGTGACAGCTTCACCAGTTTTGGGAACGCCATTCTTGATGACATACCAGAGGTCGACATCAATGGCTTCAAGATGCATGCACATCTTATTCTTCCAGTAGGGATATTCTGTTCCACCGAACACGGGGCAAGCAGCGGAGACTTTGATTATCCCTGCAGTCGACATAGCTAAACTCCAGGTGGTTAAACCCAATCACACAGAACAAGGGAGTACCTTGCTCTGATACCAATTGAAAGTGCTAGTTATCGACTAGAGGGGGGTGAATAGGCGATTTTTATCAAAGTCTTCAAAACGTGGAAGTTTCGAAGACGAACAATAGAAATAACCTAATTGATATGCAGCGGAAGATAAACTACAACAAGCAAGCCATAGTCAAGTATGCAATAGCGTTAATGTACGAAGACTAATTGCAGCTAGGTAGTAGGATCAGGATGGAAGATAGTATGAAGCCAATCAACAATAGTAGTCAAGCAATGAAGTCAATCAGATAAGACAGATAAGCAATGACTTCACGAAGACAAACTCAAAGTAAAGGAGGGAAGAGATAGAACCAGTTGCTTGTTGAAGACACAGGATTTGTTGGACCAGTTCCAGTTGCTGTGAAAACTGTACGTCTGGTTAGGGAGGCTGAGATTCAACTTAGAAGACCGTGTGTTCACCTTATTCCCCTTGAGCTAAGGACACTTAGTCCTCGCCCAATCACTCTGGTAAGTCTTCAAGGTAGACTTCCGAACCTTCACAGACTTTGTTCACCCGGCAATCCACAATGACTCTTGGATGCTCAGAACGCGACGCCTAACCGGTTGGAGGATTCACAGTCCTCAAGTGTAATAAGTCTTCAGGTCACACAGACAGAAAGACTTCAGTGGTGCCTAACACTCTTTGGCTCTGGGTGTTTGGGCTTTGTCCTCGCAAGGATTTTTCTCTCTCAAATGCTTCGAGGTGGGTTGCTCTCAAACGACAAAAGCCGTATACTAACTCTTTGCAGCCACCAATTTATGGTGTAGGGGGTGGGCTATTTATAGCCACTAGGCAACCCGACCTGACTTGTCCAAAATGACCCTGGGTCACTAAGGAACTGACACGTGTTCCAACGGTCAGATTTCAAACACACGCGGAAACTTTACTTGGGCTACAAGCAAAGCTGACTCATCCAGCTCTGGATAAGGTTTGCTCTCATTGTCTTCGCTCGAAGACATAGGATTTGAGTTGAGCATCACTTCAGTCACTCTGACTTAGTTCACTTGGACCCCACTAAACAGTACGGTGGTTCCTATGACTCAACAAAGAAGAAAAGGAAGCAACGAATCCACATAGTCTTCGCGCTCCATAGTCTTCACCAAATCTCTTCTCATGTCATAGTCTTCCATACGAATATCTTCTAATGCCACCATTGTCTTCAATGTCTTCATACATTTTTAGGGGTCATCTCCGGTAGGTAAACCGAATCAATGAGGGACACTACCTGCGTTATCCTGCAATTCTCACAAACACATTAGTCCCTCAACCAACTTTGTCGTCAATACTCCAAAACCAACTAGGGGTGGCACTAGATGCACTTACAGTGTTGCCATGAAGTATGTTCCTCTCATGCTCCAGGGCACGGCCCGGACATGGTTGAACAGTTGGAAGCCCCACAGCGTCAACAGTTGGGTCGACTTCACCGAGGCTTTCATCGGCAACTTCACAAGCACGTATAAGCGACCCCCCAAGCCGCGCCAGCTTTCCTTGTGCGTGCAAGGCCAAGACGAGTCGACTCGCGACTACCTCACACGATGGGGCGAGCTTCGGAACTCCTGCGAGGGCGTGCACGAGGTGTAGGCTATCGATTACTTCACCGCCGGGTGTAGAGAAGGCACCCTCCTCAAGCACAGGCTCCTCTGCGACGAGCCAGAGACCCTCGATGAGTTGCTGATCATAGAAGACAAGTATGCCACGGCCAACTCCTCCATGAAGACAGAGATTCAAGTTAGTGCGACAGGCAAAGTGGCCCCTAAAGCTCCCAGAACTCCGGCTGGAGACACCAGTCAGCGACAACAGCAGAATGATCACAAGCGCAAGGCCCCATAGCCGACTTCCAGCAGTCGGCAGGTTGCGACGGTCGAAGACCAATAGCCTGAGGGGCAGCCTCCGGCGAAGTAGCAGAAAGGTGGCAAGTCCAACTGGTTGCCGGCCTTCTCTTATGAGCAGACTCTAGATGGTCCCTGCAAGTTCTACAGCGGCACGAAGCCGACAAACCACACCACCCGGAAATGCCACTGGCTCACCAGAATCGCCAAAGGAGACGGCCTCCTTCCTCCTCCGCCTGCTGGGCCACCGCCTCCGCAGCTGCCCCAGCAGCCGGCTGCCAGGCCAGTCGGCGCCGTACAAGATGAGTACCCAGAAGAGCACGGAGCCTATGTACTGTTCACCAGTATGGCTGATGATCGACGTAGCAGACGGTTGCAGCAGCAAGAAGTAAATGCAGTAGGATCAGATACTCCGGAGTTTATGCATTGGTCCGAGAAGCCTATCAGTTGGAGCAGAGCTGATCACCTAGAGGTGATGCCGAATCCGGGCTCCTACGCCTTGGTTTTAAGCGCCACCTTGGCCACGGATAGGTGGGCCGCTCGCTTCGCGGGAGTGTTCATAGACGGAGGCAGCAGCATCAACATCCTGTACAAGGATACCATGGAGAAATTAGGAATCAAGCAGAGACAGCTTCAAAGCAGCCGAACTGTTTTCCACGGCATTGTACCTGGCCTTTCTTGCTCCCCAATCAGCAAGATCCAGATAGATGTCCTCTTTGGAGACAAAGATCATTTTCACCGAGAGCCAGTTTGGTTTGAAGTGGTGGACCTTGAAAGCCCATATCAAGCATTGCTTGGCCGACCTACTTTGGCCAAGTTCATGGCGGTCCCCCACTACGCTTACCTCAAGATGAAGATGCCAAGTTCAAAGGGGATTCTGACCATGGCCGGCGACTACAGGAAGTCGTCCGCCTGCGCGGCCGAGAGCAGTCGGCTGGCCGAGTCCCTGGTGATCGCAGCTGAGAGGCGGCTCCTTGATCGGGTTGTGGCGATGGCCGGCAAGCAGCCAGAGATGTCGCCCGACCCCAAGGAGTCAGAGCTGAGGGTTCATTCAAGCCGGCTAAAGAAACAAAGAGGATACCTTTGGACCGGAGCACCCAGAGAGGCACGCTGTCATAGGTGCAAACCTAGACAGCAAATAGGAAGGCGAGCTCGTCGATTTCCTCCGTGAGAATCAAGACATCTTTGCATGGTCCCCTAAAGACATGCCAGGTGTACCGACGGAATTCGCCGAGCACAAGTTACATGTCCGATCTGATGTGAAACCCGTCAGGAAGCCCTTGCGCCGCCTGTCAGAAGAGAAGAGAAGAGTTGTTGGAGAAGAGATAGCCCGACTCCTAGCGGCCGGCTTCATTATGGAGGTGTTCTTTGCAGAATGGTTGGCAAACCCGGTCCTAGTATTGAAGAAGAACAAGCAGTGGCGGATGTGTATCGACTACACAAGCCTCAACAAAGCTTTCCCCAAAGACCCATTTGCTCTGCCAAGAATTGATCAGGTGATAGACTCCACAGCCGGATGCGAGCTATTGAGCTTCTTAGATGCATATTCAGGATATCACCAGATCAAGCTGAACCCGGCAGACAGACTGAAGACTGCCTTCATCACGCCGTTTGGAGCCTTCTGCTACCTGACTATGACGTTTGGCTTGAGGAATGCTGGCGCCACCTTTCAGCGTTGCATGCAGAAGTGTATCCTCAAGCAACTCGGCAGAAATGCCCACGTCTACGTGGATGATGTGGTGGTGAAGACGGAAAAGCATGGGACACTGTGGGAAGATCTCCAAGAAACCTTTGAGAATCTGCGCCGATTCCAGATCAAGCTCAACCCGGAGAAGTGCGTCTTCGGAGTACCAGCAGGCCAGAAACCTTTGAGAATCTGCGCCGATTCCAAATCAAGCTCAACCCGGAGAAGTGCGTCTTCGGAGTACCAGCCGGCCAGCTCCTTGACTTCCTGGTCTCTGAACGCGTCATAGAGTGCAACCCTGTAAAGATCAAAGCCATCGAGAGGATGGAAGTCCCCCACCGACTGTTAGATGTGCAGAAGTTCACCGGCGGCTTGGCGTCCATCAGCCGATTCATCAGTCGGCTGGGCAAGAAGGCTCTCCCTTTGTACCAACTGATGAAGAAGACCACCTTTTTTGAGTGGAACCACAAAGCGGATGAAGCATTTCTCCAGTTGAAAAAGATGTTGACTACTACCCCTGTGCTCGCGGCTCCGACTCCTAAAGAGCCTATGCTCCTATACATTGCCGCCACCAGCCGGGTAGTCAGCACAGTTATCGTGGTTGAACGCAAGGAGGAAGGCAAGGCGCTCCCTGTCCAGAGACCGGTATATTACCTGAGCGAGGTACTGTCGACGTCCAAGCAGAACTACCCCTACTACCAGAAGATGTGCTACGGCGTGCATTTTGCCGCCAAGAAGTTGAAGCCTTACTTTCAAGAGCATCCAATCATTGTGGTTTGCACCACTCCACTGGCCGAGATCATTGGAAGTCGTGATGCTTCGGGCCGAGTGGCCAAGTGGGCCATAGATCTGGCTCCCTACACCATCTACTACCAGCCCCGCACCGCCATCAAGTCACAAGCACTGGCCGACTTCCTCGTCGACTGGGCCGAGACCCAGTACCTGCCGCCAGCGCCCGACTCCACCCATTGGCGGATGCATTTCGATGGCTCCAAGATGCGCACCGGCTTGGGAGCCGGCGTCGCCCTCACCTCCCCTAAAGGTGACAAGCTCAAGTATGCACTGCAGATCCACTTTGCCGCCTCCAACAATGTTGCCGAATACGAGGCGCACATTCACGGGCTCCGGCTTGCCAAAGAACTCGGCATCCACCGGATCCTGTGCTACGGCGATTCCGATTTTGTGGTCCAGCAGTCGTCTGGCGACTGGGACGCCAAAGATGCAAACATGGCGAGCTACTGCTTCCTGGTGCTGCAACTCAGCGGATATTTTGAGGGGTGTGAATTCCTTCACATGCCAAGAAATGACAACGACCAAGCAGACACCCTGGCACGAGTCGGCTCCACCCATCAAGCGATACCATCCGGCGTCGCCCTTCAGCGCCTCCTCAAGTCGTCTATCAAGCCTTCTCAAGAATCAGACTCCATCTTTGTGCCGGCTCCCCCTGAAGAAGTCGGATCCGACTCAAGAGCACCAACAGACGGCACAAGAATTCTTACAGACGGCTCCAAGAATATCGCAGTCGAAGCCGGCCCGGGGACTTTAGAACCCGGCCCGGGGACTGCGACGGTCAGCCCGAAGACTCCAGAGCTCGGCCCGGGGACTACGCCAGTCGGCCTGGGGACTTCACCGATCCAGCAAGCGGCTGCGGATTCCAGCCCGCCGCCTTCCAGCCCAGCTGCCCTTGTCCAAGTCGCAATAGTGGCAATTGAAGAAATAGCAGCACCCTCATGGGCCCAACCCATCCTCAAGTTCCTAGTAAACAGAGAGCTGCCAGCTGATGAAATCCTGGCTCGGCAAGTGCAACGCCGAGCGGCAGCCTATACCATAGTCAACAGAGAGCTGGTCAGGCGCAGTGTCACTGGCGTCTTCCAACGCTGCGTCGAGGCAGAACAAGGCCAGGCAATTCTCAGAGACATTCATGCAGGCGAGTGCGTCCACCATGCGGCTTCAAGGGCACTCGTCGCCAAAGCCTTCCGGCACTGTTTCTTCTGGCCGACTGCCCTAGGAGAGGCCAAGGAATTAGTTCAAAACTGCAAAGGGTGCCAGATGTTACGTTCCAAGCCGCTCCAGCCGGCTTCCGCGCTCAAGACCATTCCCATCGCCTGGCCCTTTGCGGTTTGGGGCCTGGACATGGTGGGACCATTCAAGACGGCACGTGGCGGCCTAACTCATTTGCTTCTCACGGTGGACAAGTTCACCAAGTGGATAGAAGTAAAACCCATCAAGAAGTTGAATGGTCCGACTGCAGTAACCTTCATCGCCGACATCACGACTCGGTACGGCATACCACACAGCATCATCACCGACAATGGCACAAATTTTGCCAAAGGCGCCTTGGCCCGTTTCTGCGCAATGCAGGCCATCCGACTGGACTTAGCGTCCATCTCCCATCCGCAGTCAAACGGCCAGGTGGAGCGAGCAAACGGCCTCATCCTATCCAGCATCAAGCCCCGCCTGGTCGAACCACTGGAGCATTTGGCCGGCTGTTGGCTTGAGGAGCTGCCAGCCGTCCTCTGGAGTCTGCGCACGACTCCAAACAATTCAACCGGCTTCACGCCTTTCTTCCTCGTCTACGGTGCTGAAGCCATCATCCCGACGGACATAGAGTTCGACTCCCCGCGAGTCACCATGTACACCGAGGAGGAAGCAGAAGAAGCACGTCAAGACGGTGTTAATCTGCTGGAAGAGGGCCGGCTGTTGGCACTCAGTCGGTCCGGCATCTACCAGCAGAGCCTGCGCCGATACTACAACGGGAAGGTCAGGCCAAGATCTTTCCAAGAAGGCGACCTTGTGCTCCGACTGATCGAGCGGACAGCCGGCCAGCACAAGCTGTCGGCACCTTGGGAAGGCCCCTTCATTATCAGCAAAGTGCTGGGCAACGACTCCTACTACCTGATTGACGCTTAGAAGCCCCGAGCACGCAAGAGAGACGACTCCGGCAAAGAGTAAGAACAGCCATGGAATGCAAACCTCCTTCAAAGATTTTACAGTTGATTCAGTATGTATCACGCTACCCCTTTGTATTAAAGTACTGAGACTTCGGGCCCCCCGAGACGAGCTCGGGGACTGCCCCTTTTGATTATCTGTATGATAAGAATTATGCCTTTGAGTATGCTACTTCTTGCTACGCCGCTTGGCGCCGGGTTCGACTAGTCGGCCCGGGGACTCGCCGTCTGGCGCTATGAAATGTTTCCTGAAGTCGGACAAGTAGTGTGCGGCGCCTAAGACATCTCCTGCCAGAAGCCGCAGCTCGCAGAGCGACTGTTTGGTAGGAAGGAGTAAGGATGAAGGGGCATTCACACAAAAAATGGCTAAGGACCTAAAACATTAACATAGCCTAAGCCGACTTCCAGCCCCTTTTCGCAAAAACCGACTCGCGAGTAGTCGACTTGCCTCTTTCTATCCAACTTGTTGAAAAGACTCCAATGAATGGCAAGTACTTGCTTTCCCCAAAGTAGCTAGGCATTTGATCCAGCGGCAGTCTGCAGAGCGGTTATCCGGCTGACAAGGCGGCAACTAGGGGAAGGCGGCAAAGGAAAAAGCTAAAGGAGAAATGAGCAAGGAAACATAGAACTCGGATTAATATTTACATAGCATAGGCCCTTGGCCGAATCTTCAGACAAAAGTTAAAAATACACCCCAGGGGTGGAATTGTGCAAATTAACAAGTTCCTCAAAGACTTTCTAGAGCAGATAAAATAAAACCAGAAGGCAGCCTTGGGAGCAGCAGACGGGTTCGGAGGGTCGGAGGAGGCGGCGGTGTCAGGCGCCGGGGCGGCCGGCTGGGCAGTCTCGGCTTGATCGCCGCCAGCCGCAGTCGGCCCGGTCGGACGCGGCTCGTTGCTAGAGGCGCGGTCGAGCTGAGGCTGGTCGCCCGCCCCGTCTTTTGGCGCCTCCGTCTCGCCTTCGTCCTCCGCCTCGCCTTCCTCCTCGGTGCTGGAGTCAATCACCTCCGCCGAGTCCTCGCCATATTCTGGGTTCATCCCGAACCACTCTGGCGACACCTCCTCGCTGCCTGCAGCCCGCTCAGGGACGAAGACACTGGTGTCTGTGTAGTTGGCGATCGCCGCCACACGCTCGACAAGGGCGCCCTCCACAGCCTCCAGCTCGGCCTGGGCCTCTGACCGGAACGCGGCCAGACGGTCCAAGTCCAGCCCCGGATACCACGCCTTGACGAATTCCAAGGCCCGGCACGCTCCGGCCCGGGCCGAGGAACCCTTCCAAGCTTCAAGACGGCCGGCTGCGACCTCCATCCAGTTGGCGGTCTGACTGGCGGAGCGCAGGGCCGGCATGTCTGGCCACAGAGCGGCAACCGCCTGGGCGCCGGCACGCTGAAGCCGGCGCATCAGCCGATGGGCCGGACGAAGATGGGCCTCGATGCTCAGAAGCTGTTCGTCGACGGTCAGGGGGGCGTTAGCGGCAATCTCCGTGCCGTTCGCCCTCCGTGCCTCACGATCAGCCTCGATGGCCAGAGGGACTGCCTGCGAGTGGCCAGGGAAGAAGTCTGCCAAGACAAAAAAGAAGCAAGTCAAAAAAAATCAGAAGTCAGCCTGACACATAGTCGGAAACTCAAAGAAAGAAACTCACCGTCGACGATGTCCTCGATCTCATGGAAGCCGGAGGTCAGCATCGCCTCCTTGTCAGTCCAGGAGGAGCGTTCGCTCTTGAACTCGGCCAGGAGAGCAGCCTCCTTCTTAGCCTCGTCCTGCGCTTTCTTGAGCAGCTCCTTCTGCTCGGCCAGCTGCGCAGCCAGCAGGTCGCGCTCCACGGCAAGCCTGCCGCACTCGTCCCCCTTGACGCGCAAGGCGGTGTTGACTTCGCCCAGCTGCTCCTGAAGAGTGGCGTTGGCCGCTGAAGAACGAAAGAAAGAGACGAGTAAGTCGTCAGCAAAGAAGACCGCCGGGAAGATCCGGCCCGACTGCTCAGCAGTCGGCCCGAATCTCGGGGACTACAGCCCGCGGGTGCGCCAGCGTGCCCCCACGAAAAAGAAAAAGAACAAAGAAAGAGATGTTAAAGTCGTCAAGGAAAGAAGGTCGCTAGGAAGATCCGGCCCGACTGCTCAGCAGTCGGCCCGAATCTCGGGACTACAGCCCGCAGGTGCACCAGCGCGCCCCCGCGAAGAAGAAGAAAAAACTCACTCCGGCTCTCCGTCAAGTCGGCAGTCCACTTGCTCAACTCCTCGACATTGCGGTTGAAGGCAGTGGCGCGGAGGTTGTGATATTCCTGTAATGAACATTTCAGACAAAGATAAATACTTGGAACTCGCCAGAGGGAGTTCCGAGCCGCCTGCTCAGCAGCCGGCCTGAAACTCGGGGACTACACCCAGTGGGTGCGCTGGTACGCCCCCACAGAGAAGAGCAAGAAAGACAAGAATCAAAGAGGAAAACGTACCCAGACGGCCCCTCGTGATGCTAGATGCGCCTTGGTACAGATCTAGAGGGCGTCGCCCTCGGCTCGCAGCTTCGCTTGGACATCCAGAAGCGCCTGGTTCAGCGGGCCCGTGCCGCCTTCGCGCACCCACCCAACGGGCGCGGCACTCGTCGCCTCGGCGTCTGGGATGGCCGAGCTAGCGGCACCGACCACCAGGGGCCGTGGCACCGAAGTCACCTTCTCAAGACGGCGGCGCGCTAGCGAGGCGACTTGAAGGAGCAGGGTCGCCACGGCCTCGTCTTCAGTCGGCGGCACCGGCGGGCCTGCCGGCTGTTTGTCGTGGGCCCTCCCAGACGGCGGTGGAGGCGGCGGGGGCAGCACAAGCTTGTCCGACATGGAGGCCTCGCCGCTCTCCTTCGCCACAATGGGGTTGTCGGCGCCGGCTTCTCCGGTCTGCCCCGTGAATTCCGGAGGCGGCGGTGCGGAAGACAGCAGGGTGACGAGCAACGCCGATTGGCGACGCGTGGCCTCCTCAGCTCGCCGTCTCGCTGCAATGGCGGCTTCAGCCTCTTCTAGCTTCTTCTGGGCAGAGGCCGCTGCCTTCTCAGCCTCCGCCTTCTCCAGGCGGTCGGCCTCCTCCTCGTTGCTCTTCTCCCACGCGTTTCGCTCCGTCGCCTCCCGGAGGTCGGCGGCAGGATCAACCCGCCGAGTGTTGGCGGATGTCTCTGCCGACCCCATGACGGAGGGGACGGCGACCCTCTCAAGGGAAAGGGGGGCCCTGAAGAAAAAAGGGGAGTATAAAAGAGAAACTCGGACAAGATTTACCCAAAGAAAACAAGACAAAGGCGGAGACACTTACGCAGAAACCAGCGGCGGCCTCTTCACTTCCTTACGGAAGAGGTTGGCCTTCGCGGCCGCCTCCTCCTGCTTGGTCACGACGGCCACCCACTTGAACTTCTTCGACTTGCCGCCAGGCGCACTCGGCCCGGTGTGGCGCCTCTTCACGCCGCCTTGGCCGGCCAAGCCGGCAGAGGAACCCGCGCCCGATGGGCCGACCCTTGGCTGGTGGCGCGGGACGACTTCCCCTTTAGCATCGTCTTCGGGCCAGTCGGCGAAGGTGGCCGAGGGCCTGAGGCCGCTTCCCGCTCCTCCTCCTCCACCTTCAGCGTCGGCCTCCATCACCGCCGCCCCCAAGTCGGGGTCGTCGACGTCGCTCTCCGCTCGGTCAGGGACGAACTCGCGTGGCGGTCCTGCGATGCTGGCTGCGGGCTGAATAAGGGGGTTCTAGTTCAGAAGAAAACAATGAAAATCATAAGTCAGATTCGGCTATGAAGACGACAAAGCAATAAAGAGATGCGACTTACCACCGGAGGGGGGTTGGCGCGCGAGTACGGCTCCTTGCCGAGCTGCCAGTCCTCCCCGAGCTCGCAGTTCGCGATGTGGTTCACCCTGTTTGCCACCTCTGCGCGGGGCATTTCCCTGCTGCACATCCGACTCGGGTCCCGGTGGTCGCTCATCTGACTGATTAGATGAGGCCGGCCTTGGAGCGGGAGGACTCGGTGCGCCACGAAGGCGGCCAGCAAGTCGGCCCCAACCAGGCCCTCCGACTGCGTTAGAACTCGGAGCCGAGCCACGGCGGCGGCTCCGGCAGGAGTCAGCGTCTTGACTCGATGAGACCAGCTGGGGAGCCTCCCAGCCGGTGCGCCGGCTTCATAAGGCGGCAGATTGACCCAGTCGCCGTGGGGGGCGACGTTCTTGACATAGAAGTACGACCACTGCCACATCTTCACGCATCGCGATGAAGGCACCGCATTGAGCCGGCACGCCGGCGACGTGCGTGCCGAGCTTGGATGAGAAAAATTCTCCCCACAGCTCTGTGGTGGGGAGAACGCCGAGAAAGCCTTCGCATAGGGTGGCGAAGGCGGATAGTAGTGCCACCGTGTTTGGGGTGAGGTGGTGCGGCTGGAGCCCGTGAAACTCCAGGAAGGAGCGGAAGAAGCCGCTCGCCAGCAGCCCCAGGCCGCGTCAGGTGCGAGAAGAAGATGACCCGCTCGCCATCCTCCGGCGCCGGCGATATCTCCCTCGCCGGCACGGCACGGGCTCGCACAAGGTGCGCGCCGGGGAGGCGGCGTGTCTTGCGGAGGAACTCGATGAGGTCGTCGTCTACCTCCGAGCCGTCCCACACGCCGGACGCAAGGCCGAAGCCGCGACGGTGGAAGAAGAGCTCATTGCTGTTGGCGTGGTGTGGTTCTGCTCGCCAGCGGCAAGAAGAAGGAGAAAGAACTTAAGGAGAAGTTGTTGTCAGGACTGTTGTTCCACTTCCTGATAAGGAGGAGACAAGAGGAGGCAGGAAGCGGGGAGGATGGGCGCGCGTGCTTTGCCACTCCACTCCCCCCCCCCCCCGCCTACTTATAGCCTTAAAGGCTGAGAAGCCGATGGGGCGGGCATGGGATTAACTGTGCTCAGGACCCCACACACCCCCACGATTTACCCCATGCAGTTACTGCACGCAGTAACGACGTGGGAAGCCCAACCGTTCGCACGGCTGCAGCGGATCCGTTCACGGGCCGAGGCGCGGTAGTGGCGGGCCCTGTCAGACGTCCCGTCCCATCGCACGCGCGGCCATGGAGAAGCGTATCAGGCACGCCGCCTGGTCTCCCGCCACGACTTTCGAGCTCTTTATGGAGCAAGACAGCCCTCTGCGGATCCGACTTAGAATATTCGGCTCGGAGGAAGACGGCAAGTGAAGCCCAGATTCCACCACCGGAAGAATGAAACTATTGAGGCCCCACAACATATCAATCTTGGAGCCTCACCAGCTTCGGGGATTACTGTCGGAGTAATGGGCCACGGGTAGGCTAACCCGAGCCCCAGAACCTTTCAAGACATCGGGGCAGGCTGCGCCCCTCAAGCCGAGTCCTAGATGGTGACTCCAAGATATGCCGAGTCCCAGATGGAGACTCCAAGATAAGCCGAGTCCCAGATGACGACTCCAAGATAAGCCGAGTCCCAGATGGCGACTCCAGGATAAGCCAAGTCCCAGATGGCGACTCCAAGATAAGCCGAGTCCCAGATGGCGACTCCAAGATACGCCGAGTCCCAGACGGCGACTCCAAGATAAGCCGACTCATGGCCGGCGACTTCCGGAGAAGCCGGCTATAGAGAGTCGACCCGTGACTCCACTCTCGTCACGATAGGCGAGGCGGGTACGACCACGGCGTGGCCGTCACCTCCTGCTTACGAGGGGCCGGCATGGCTACAGCATGCCATACCGCTGGAGATCTCCGGCGTGGCCCGGCACTATTGCCATGCCTGCCCTAACCTCAGCCACAGTGGGCGGCGCACTGTGGCCACGACGGCCTACCTGTACGGCTCAAAGACGGCGGACCCGCCTATCAGTGAGAGCATGGAAGACGGCGAATACGCCCCGAAGGCGGCCCTGTGGGGGTCGGCTCCCTAGGGACGGCCGGCCTCTCCCATGGGTCCCACGCGCCATTAACCAGACAAGACGGGGAGTGACGACAGTGATCGCCCAATAGACGGCGGCACTATTGCCATGACCCCATGACCTAGCCTACATCATCAGAGGCACGGCTACAGTGCCGGACTCGCCGGCGGGGCCCTCTAGTCGGCGGGCCCCAGCAGTCGGCGGAGAAGACGGCGGCCTGAGAGACAAACGGCTGGGACCCGTGCCCAGCCGGATTACTATTGTACCCCCAAGGGGTAGGCCTATATAAACCCCCCGGGGCACCCATGCAAAGGGTTCAGATCCATTAGCATTAGACCAGATCATATAGGAAGGAGAGAGCTAGCCTTGCCTTCTCCTACCTCCAGAATACAGCTCTAGGAGCAACCCTTGTAGTCACTTCGCCTTAGTGATCATGCGGAAACCCCGCAGACCAGCAGTAGGGGTGTTATCTCCCCGGAGAGCCCAAAAGCTGGGTAAGATCTGCCGGCGTGCATGTCTTCGCCTCATCCCATTACCTGGCACCGGTGACGTTCTACTCGCTCCCACCATGATAAGCCATCCGTTGGCATATGTCGCACCCAGTCCCCGACACTTAGAATGACGGTAGTAAATAAGATGATCCCTCATTAAAATTTCAAGAAAGTGTTCCCCCTAACTGGGCACCATTGCGAAAGTTCGTCGTTTCGAAGCACCACGTGATGATCGGGTGTGATAGATTCTAATGTTCACATACAACGGGTGTAAGCCAGATTTACACATGCGAAACACTTAGGTTCACTTGACGAGCCTAGCATGTACAGACATGGCCTCGGAACACAAGAGACCGAAAGGTCGAGCATGAGTCGTATGGTAGATACGATCAACATGAAGATGTTCACCGATGATGACTAGTCCGTCTCACGTGATGATCGGACACGGCCTAGTTGACTCGGATCATGTAATCACTTAGATGACTAGAGGGATGTCTAAGTGGGAGTTCATAAAATGAACTTAATTATCCTGAACATAGTCAAAAGGTTTTTGCAAATTATGTCGTAGCTCGCACTTAGTTCTACTGTTTTAGATATGTTCCTAGAGAAAATTTAGTTGAAAGTTGATAGTAGCAATTATGCGGACTGGGTCCGTGAACTGAGGATTATCCATGTTGCTTCGTAGAAGGCTTATGTCCTTAATGCACCGCTCGGTGTGCTGGACCTCGAACATAGTCTGTGGATGTTGCGAACATCTAACATACACGTTTTGATAACTACGTGATAGTTCAGTTAAATGGTTTAGAGTAGAGGCACCAAAGACGTTTTCGAAACGTCGCGGAACATATGAGATGTTTCGAGGGCAGAAATTGGGATTTCCGGCTCGTGCCCACGTCAAGAGGTATGAGACCTCCGACGATTTTCTTAGCATGCAACCTAAGGGAGAAAAGCTCAATCGTTGAGCTTGTGCTCAGATTGTCTGAGTACAACAATCACTTTAATCAAGTAGGAGTTGGTCTTCCAGATGAGATAGTGATGTTCTCCAAAGTCATTGCCACCAAGCTGCTAGAGCTTCGTGATGAACTATAACATATCAGGGATAGATATGATGATCCTTGAAGTATTCGCGATGTTTGACACCGCGAAAGTAGAAGTCAAGAAGGAGCATCAATTGTTGATGGTTAGTGAAACCACTAGTTTCAAGAAGGGCAAGGGCAAGAAGGGATACTTCATGAAACGGCAAATCAGCTGCTGCTCTAGTGAAGAAGCCCAAGGTTGAACCCAAACCCGAGACTCGGTGCTTCTGTAATAAAGGGAACAGCCACTGGAACAGAATTACCCTAGATACTTGGTAGATGAGAAGGCTGGCAAGGTCGATAGAAGTATATTGGATATACATTATGTTAATGTGTACTTTACTAGTACTCCTAGTAGCACCAGGGCGTTAGATACCGGTTCGGTTGCTAAGTGTTAGTAACTCGAAATAAAAGCTACGGAATAAACGGAGACTAGCTAAGGGTGAGCTGACGATATGTGTTGGAAGTGTTTCCAAGGTTGATGTGATCAAGCATCGCACGCTCTCTCTACCATCGAGATTGGTGTTAAACATAAATAATTGTTATTTGGTGTTTGCGTTGAGCATAGACATGATTGGATTATGTCTATCGCAATACAGTTATTCATTTAAGGAGAATAATGGTTACTCTATTTATTTGAATAATACCTTCAATGGCCTTGCACCTAAAATGAATGGTTTATTGAATCTCGATTGTAGTGATACACATGTTCATGCCAAAAGATATAAGATAGTAATGATAGTACCACTTACTTGTGGCACTGCCATGTAAGTCATATTGGTATAAAACGCATGAAGAAGCTCCATGTTGATGGATCTTTGGACTCACTCGTTTTTGAAAAGTTTGAGACATGCGAACCATGTCTATTGGTGTATACGCATGAAGAAACTCCATGCAGATGGATCATTTGGACTCACTTGATTTTGAATCACTTGAGATATGCAAATCATACCACATGGGCAAGATGACTGAAAAGCCTCGTTTTCAGTAAGATGGAACAAGATAGCAACTTGTTGGAAGTAGCACATTTTGATGTGTGCAGTCCAATGAGTGCTGAGGCATGCAGTGAATATCGTTATGTTCTTACTTCACGGATGATTTGAGTAGATACTGAGTATATTTACTTGATGAAACGCAAGTCTGAATTATAGAATGGTTCAAGTAATTTCAGAGTGAAGTTGAAGATCGTCGTGACAAGAGGATAAAATGTCTATGATATGATCATAGAGATGAGTATCTGAGTTATGAGTTTGGTATGCAATTGAGATATTGTGGAAATTGTTTCACAACTAATACCGCCTGGAACACCATAGTGTGATGGTGTGTCCGAACATCATAGTTGCACCCTATTGGATATGGTGCGTACCATGATGTCTCTTGTCGATTTACCAATATCGTTCATGGGTTAGGCATTAGAGACAACCGCACTCACTTTAATAGGGCACCACGTAATTCCGTTGAGATGACACCGTTTGAACTATGGTTTGGAGAAACCTAAGTTGTCGTTTCTTAAAAGTTTGGGGCTGCGATGCTTATGTGAAAAAGTTTCAGGTTGATAAGCTCAAACCCAAAGTGGATAAAATGCATCTTCATAGGACACCCAAAACAGTTGGGTATACCTCCTAATTCAGATCCAAAAGCAATAGGGATTGTTTCTCGAATCGGCTCCTTTCTCAAGGAAAAGTTTGTCTTAGAAAGTTGAGTGGGAGGATGGTGGAGACTTGATGAGGTTATTGAACCGTCACTTCAACTAGTGTGTAGCAGGGCACAGGAAGTTGTACCTGTGGCGCCTACGCCAATTGAAGTAGAAGCTTATGATAGTGATCATGAAGTTTCAGATCAAGTCACTTCCGTACCTCGTAGGGTGACAAGGATGCGTACTACTTCAGAGTGGTACGGTGATCCTGTCTTGAAGGTCATGTTGCTAGACAACAATGAACCTACGAGCTATGGGGAAGCGATGGTGGGCCCATATTCCAACAAATGGTTAGAAGCCATGAAATCCGAGATAGGATCCATGTATCAGAACAAAGCATGGACTTTGGTGGACTTGCTGGATGATTGGCAAGCCATTGAGATAAATGGATCTTTAAGAAGAAGACGGACGTGGACGGTAATGTCACCGTCTATGAAGCTCGACTTGTGGTGAAGAGTTTTTCACAAGTTCAAGGAGTTGACTACGATGAGATTTTCTCATCGGAATCATGTTAGCATTAGCTGTATTTATGAAATCTGGCAGATGGATGTCAAAACGAGTTTCCTTACCAGTCTTCGTAAGGAAAGGTTGTATGTGATACAATCAGAAAGGTTTTGTCGATCCTAAGGATGCTAAAAGGTATGCTGCCTCGAGCGATCCTTCTAAGGACTGGAGTAAGCATCTTGGAGTTGGAATGTACGCTTTGATGAGATGATCAAAGATTTTGAGTTTATACAAAGTTTATGAGAAACTTGTATTTCCAAAGAAGTGAGTGGGAGCACTATAGAATTTCTGATGAGTATATGTTGTTGACATATTGTTGATCAGAAATGATGTAGAATTTTTGGAAAGCATATAGGGTTATTTGAAAGGTGTTTTTCAATAGAAAACCTGGATTAAGCTACTTGATCATTGAGCATCAAGATCTATAAGGATAGATCAAAATGCTTAATAATACTTTCAAATGAGCACATACCTTGACATGATCTTGAAGGTGTTCAAGATGGATCAGTCAAAGAAGGAGTTCTTGCCTGAGTTGTAAGGTATGAAGTTAAGACTTAAAGCTCGACCACGGCAGAATAGAGACAAAGGACGAAGGTCGTCCCCTATGCTTTAGACTTAGGCTCTATAGTATGCTATGCTACATACCTGGCAAGAGGGTACAAAGGTGATCAAGGAGTAGATCACCAGATAGCGGTCAAAATTATCCTTAGAGGAATAAGGATATGTTTCTCGGTTATGGAGGTGATAAAGAGTTCGACGTAAAGAGTTGCGTCGATGCAAGCTTTAACACCTATCCGAATGGCTCTGAGTAGCAAACCAGATACGTATAGTGGAGCGACCATTTGGAATAGCTCCAGGTGGAGCGTGGAAGCAGCATTTACAATATGACATAGAGATTTGCAAAGTACATACGGATCTGAATGTTGCAGATCCGTTGACTAAAACCTCTCTCACAAGCAAAACATGATCAAACCCCAGAACTCATTGAGTCTTAATCACATGATGATGTGAACAAGTTTAGTGACACTAGTGAACTCTTTGGATGTTGGTCACATGGCGATATGACCTGTCAGTGTTAATCACATGGTGATGTGAACTAGATTATTAACTCAAGTGCAAGTGGGAGTGAGGGAGTCCTGGATTAGGGGGTGTCCGGATGGCCGGACTATGACCTTTGGCCGGACTCCCGGACTATGAAGATACAAGATTGAAGACTTCGTCCCATGTCCGGATGGGACTTTCCTTGGCGTAGAAGGCAAGCTTGGCGATACGATATGAAGATCTCCTCCCATTGTAACCGACTCTGTGTAACCCTAGCCCTTCCCGGTGTCTATATAAACTGGAGAGTTTTAGTCCATAGGACGAACAACCATCATACCATAGGCTAGCTTCTAGGGTTTAGCCTCTCAGATCTCATGGTAGATCAACTCTTGTACTACCCATATCATCAATATTAATCAAGGAAGAGTAGGGTTTTACCTCCACCGAGAGGGCCCGAACCTGGGTAAAAACATCGTGTCCCTTGTCTCCTGTTACCATCCGCCTAGACGCACAGTTCGGGACCCCCTACCCGAGATCTGCCGGTTTTGACACCGACATTGGTGCTTTCATTGAGAGTTCCTCTATGTCGTCACCTTTAGGCCCGATGGCTTCTTCAATCATCAACCACGACGCGGTCTAGGGTGAGACTTTTCTCCCCGGACAGATCTTCGTATTCGGCAGCTTCGCACTTCGGGCCAATTCGCTTGGCCATCTGGAGCAGATCGAAACCTACGCCCCTGGCCATCAGGTCAGGTTTGGAAGCTTAAACAACACGGCCGACATCTGTGGAGACTTGATCTTCGACGGATTCGAGCCACAGCCGAGCGCGCCGCACTGTCATGATGGGCATGATCTAGCTCTGCCGCCGGACAGCGCCCAGAGTGCCGCTCAGGTGTCCGCTCCGACCATTAGCTTGGAGCCAACTGCGTAGTCGGGGATGGACGGTTTTACGCCGCCCAAGGAGCCGCAATCTCTACGGCGATAGAGCCGAACACCGGTTTAGTCCTTTGCAAGGCCAGTGACTCCGAGGTGCCGGACTCCTGTCCGGATTCCAAACCTTCCGCACCCCTTCCGATCGAACCCGATTGGGCTCCGATCATGGAGTTCACCGCCACGGACGTCTTTCAGCACTCGCCCTTTGGCGATATCCTGAATTCTCTAAAGTCTCTCTCTTTGTCAGGAGAGCCCTGGCCGGACTATGGTCAGCACGGTTGGTATGCGGACGACGAAATTCGAAACCCACCCACCACCCACTTTGTATCCACTATCGACGATTTAACCGACATGCTCGACTTCGACTCCAAATACATCGACGGTATGGACGCCGATGAAGGAGACGATCAAGAAACAGCACCTATAGGGCACTGGAAAGACACCCCATCATACGATGTATACATGGTGGACACACCTAAAAGAAATAACGATGAGGATCAAAAGGGCGCAGCCAGGGATCGCTCCCTCGAAAAACAACCAAAGCGGCGGCGTAAGCGCCGCGCCAAGCCCCACCTCGACAAAGACCTAGCCATAGAGCAGGGCGAATCAATGGAAGACGAACATGCTATCGAGCAACCATCCAAATAGGGCGGACAAATCGAACAATCCGTCCCCGGGAAAGATAATAGTCTGGACGACCTCACGCCGGACAAGTTGCTGGAACACCAGAACCTCCACCAAAGGCTCGTTACCACTACACGTAGCCTGAAAAAGCAGAAGCGGAAGCTCAAAACAGCGGAAGATGCACTCAGAATCAGATGGGGCAAAGTACTCAATACCGCACACAAGTATGGCAACAATCATAACACAAAGAGCTATCCAAAGTGGAAATTACTACCGGAATTTGATGAAGAGGCCTTAGAGCCCCCACAGTTAAAAAACAAGGAAGCCCCCAGGTCGGATAGACGACCCAACGATCGATCTCAAGCGACAAAGGGCGCCGCACTCAATACGGCATGCGATCCGCCCAAGGATTCGCATCAAAAAACTGGTCCAACCAGATCCATCTATGGGCCAAGAAAGCAAGCTCCAGCGAGCAATGCAACGCAAAAAATATCCGAACATCACGGCACACCTACATACAGGGGCGCCGCACATCCCCTATGTTTTACCGATGAGGTACTGGATCATGAATTTCCAGCGGGATTCAAGCCCGTAAACATAGAAGCATACGACGGAACAACAGACCATGGAGTCTGGATCGAGGATTATATCCTCCACATACACATGGCCTGAGGAGATGACCTTCACGCCATAAAATACTTACCCCTTAAGCTCAAAGGGCTAGCCCGGCATTGGCTTAAAAGCCTTCCCGAAAACACCATGGGAAGTTGGGAAGCGCTCGAGGATGCTTTCCGGGCAAATTTTCAAGGGACTTATGTCCGACCTCCGGATGCAGATGATCTGAGTCATATAACTCAGCAGCCCGGAGAGTCAGCCCGGAAACTCTGGAACAGATTTCTTACTAAAAAGAATCAGATAGTCGACTGTCCGGATGCCGAGGCCCTAGCAGCTTTCAAACATAGCGTCCGAGACGAATGGCTCGCCAGACACCTCGGCCAAGAAAAGCCAAGAACAATAGCCGCATTAACAAGCCTCATGACCCGCTTTTGCGCAGGAGAGGATAGCTGGTTGGCAAGAAGCAGCACCAGCGATCTAAGTACATCCGAAATCAGAGATGGAAACAGGAAACCGCGCCATAACAAAGAACAGGGCCAGATCAAGGACAACAGCCCGAGGAGCACGGCAGTCAACGCCGGATTCAAAAGCTCTCGGCAATATCAGAAAAAGCCGCCCCCCAAAGATGACAGGGATGAGCTATCTAACCTCAACAAAATCCTGGACAAAATATGTCAAATCCACAGTACCCCCGGGAGACCTGCAAACCATACCCACAAAGATTGTTGGGTCTTCAAGCAGTCCGGCAAACTCAACGCCGAACACAAGGGGCTCGACACACCAAGCGAGGATGACGATGCACCCCACAAGCAGAACACCGGAGAACAAAAGAAGTTCCCACAAGAAGTCAAAACAGTAAATTCACTTCAGATGACAAAAGGGAAAAACAAAACGGCGCCACTCGCCATACGCCCCGCCCCAGAGGAGCACCGCCACTGGTTGTTACAACAAATCACCTTCGATCATCAGGATTACTCTAGAGGGATCCGGAACGCAGGCTGGACTGCCTTGGTCTTGGATCCGATTATTGATGGACTCCAATTTACACATGTCCTTATGGACGGCGGCAGTGACCTAAACCTGTTATATCAGGACACAATCCGCAAACTAGGGGTCAACCCAGCAATAATTCGCCATGGCAACACTTCCTTTCAAGGAGTCACGCCGGGCCCAGATACCCAGAGCATGGGTTCCCTTTCATTAGAAGTCACGTTCGGCTCAACCGACAACTTCCGAAGCGAAAATCTAACCTTCCACATCACCCTATTCATAAGTCGCTATCAAGCGCTACTGGGATGTGAAGCTTTCGCCCGCTTTAACGCAATACCGCTTTATGCATCCCTTACACGCAAAATGCCCGGTCCACGAGGCATCATCTCATTAAAGGGAAATATCAATTGATCCCCAAAGTACGGGTGACGGTGCGGCCGCCTGGACAGCCGCACACTAATCCAGCCCTATTATCCCGGACACGGCTTGACGAGTCCGGCGTAAACATACAAAGGTTTAATAACCGCATAACCCTGTACAAGGGGTTCCGCGTGTTTACGCGAGAAGACAATACGGCTCAATTTTGCTCATGTCTCTGTACTATATTTTCGTTATTTTAATATAGATTTCTCGCACGATTATTTTTAACTAAGTTCCTCTCTTTCGCAGACGAACACCGTGCTATGCCCGTCTAGGATACGGCACAACGGAGACACAGGCACAGATGTGTAGTAGGGACCCATTTTAAGGATTCTTTTCAGATTAAGACCCTGCGTAAACCTTTTTTACTGTCTCTTGTTGACAACATCCCCCGGTTTTCGCTATAACAAAGGAGGAGGCTGGCGTCTTGGCATGTGGCCACGCCAGAATTTTGCGCGTACCTGGACACCAGGGGCTTTTTTACCAAGGGCTTAGGTTCGGCCCGTCTTCATAAAGACCGAATACCTTAGGGAGTGTTTGGCGTCGCGAGTTTGGCCTTATAGGCATCAGCTCCAAATCATGTCTTTGGTCAAATGTTGGGTTTGCCCGGCTCCTGTGTTTTGCTGCCTTACGTTCCTTTATATCAGCTAACGCGGCACCAGGAGAACTACTGTGATTGTGCCCCGGTTCGGCCAGGCGAGCACCTCGGTAGAGAAAGCCGAAAACTGACTGTATTGATATAGCGAGAGACTGGTCAACCACTCGATGACACTCGGAATCTTTAGGATTCCTCCGCATTAATGAAGGGCCGCTTCCCGGTTAGGCACACACGCGCCCCGAATTCGGGCGAGTGCGGTGCCTCTAGGGGCTATTAAGTAGCCCCACTGTCAAACTCCTATGGCTAAGTGAAAGTGATAAAGCATTATAGTCCGGTTGCCTACTTTGCCGCGCCATCACCTCCTTTGTAGGACCAAGACGTTGGATTAAGTGTGGAAAGGCGCCTTTTCGTGAACACCCTCGCATTATATGCGTGGGGGCTGAAGCCAACGAGTGCCATCTTTCAGGTTATATAAACATATACATTAACGGCCGCACAGGAGGTATTATAATTCTTGCAAGCACAAGTATAAAAAGCTTTTATATTCTATCAAAATATTCCTTTTACAATAGCACATGCTATTCGAACACAACATCCTTCGAGCACTGCGCTTCTATTAAACGAGCGCCCGGAAGAACTTCCTCAAAGTAGTGCTTGGCAGGTAATCGGCTTTCATCCGAATCCCGGGATGCAACAATACTGACCTTCATATCCGCCCAGTATGTCTTGACACGGGCAAGAGCCATTTGTGCACCCTCTATGCACACCGACCTCTTCATTGCATCAACGTGCGGCACCGAACCAAGGAACTGCTGCACCAAGCTAAAATAACTCTTCGGCTCTGGCTCTCCCGGCCACAAATGACTCGCAACATACTTCATGGCGAGTCCGGATAACCTGTTCAGCTCCGCCCAGGCGGCCAAACGGTCAGATACCGAAAGTGGGCGTTCTGGATTGTGGAACTGCTACCAAAAAAGTTCTTCCAATTTATGGTCACCTCGACCTCGGAAGTGTTCGGTTGCGTCTGCCGCCCCCCAAAGATGACAGAGACGAGCTATCTAACCTCAACAAAATCCTGGACAAAATATGTCAAATCCACAGTACCCCCGGGAGACCTACAAACCATACCCACAGAGACTGTTGGGTCTTCAAGCAGTCCGGCAAACTCAACGCCGAACACAAGGGGCTCGACACACCAAGCGAGGATGACGATGCACCCCACAAGCAGAACACCGGAGAACAAAAGAAGTTCCCACAAGAAGTCAAAACAGTAAATTCACTTCAGATGACTAAAGGGAAAAACAAAACGGCGCCACTCGCCATACGCCCCGCCCCAGAGGAGCACCGCCACTGGTTGTTACAACCAATCACCTTCGATCATCAGGATTACACCAGAGGGGTCCGGAGCGCAGGCTGGACTGCCTTGGTCTTGGATCCGATTATTGACGGACTCCAATTTACACAAGTCCTTATGGACGGCGGCAGTGACCTAAACCTGTTATATCAGGACACAATTCGAAAACTAGGGGCCAACCCAGCAATAATTCGCCGTGGCAACACTTCCTTTCAAGGAGTCACGCCGGGCCCAGATACTCAGAGTATGGGTTCCCTTTCATTAGAATTCACGTTCGGCTCACCCGATAACTTCCAAAGCGAAAATCTAACCTTCCACATTGCCCCATTCATAAGTCGCTATCAAGCGCTACTGGGACGTGAAGCTTTCGCCCGCTTTAACGCAATACCGCGTGATGCATCCCTTACACTCAAAATGCCCGGTCCACGAGGCATCATCTCATTAAAGGGAAATATCAATTGATCCCCAAAGTACGGGTAACGGTGCGGTCGCCTGGACAGCCGCACACTAATCCAGCCCTACTATCCCGGACACAGCTTGACGATTCCGGTGTAAACATACAAAGGTTTAATAACCACATAACCCTGTACAAGGGGCTCCGCGTGTTTACGCCAGAAGACAATACGGCTCAATTTTGCTCATGTCTCTGTACTATATTTTCGTTATTTTAATATACATTTCTCGCACGATTATTTTTTACTAAGTTCCTCTCTTTCGCAGACGAACACCGTGCTACACCCGTCCAGGATACGGCACAACGGAGACACAGGCGCAGACGTGCAGTAGGGACCCGTTTTAAGGATTCTTTTCTGTGACGACCGGTTTTCCGGGTATTAATTTCTAGAAAATGGCCGTTGTGCTCACCAGCCTCAGGATTACTGTTAGCTGATGAGGCACCAACTTGATACAGAAATTCCAAGCAAAACACAAAATATGTAGTACAAGACCATTCTGGCCTATGAGTACAACAAATGGTTTCTAGTGGTTGATGGCGGAAGCGGTTTTGCGGATCATCAGTGTCTATGGGACTCCATTTCCCAACAGGAACAGCTGACCAGGTTAACTCCTATCTTCACGAGGCTGCTATCACCGTTGCTTAGGTTCCAGGGCTGTCATCGCGTCGCTCCTCTCCGTGCAAGAAATCTGGCCAAGACAATAGCCAGGGACAAGCCAGTGAGTACTTTGAATGTACTCGCAAACATTATGAACACTGGGATAATATAAATGATATTCATGCACTGAAGTATTCTATGATCACATCGTCAGTCATAAATAAAATCTCTTATGCATGCAAACATGTTATTTATATGTAACATGAACGAGCAATAATGGAGTGGAAATAAAATGCCGCAGTCAGGCGTTTGTGCGACACCACATAAAGGGCTTATAAAGAAATTAAATAACAAGCAATGCCACAGTCGGGCGTCTCAGCGACACCACATAAAGGGCTTATAAAGTAAATAAATAACAAGCATGCCACAGTCGGGCGTCTAAGCGACACCACATAAAGGGCTTATAAAGTAAATAAATAACAAGCATGCCATAGTCGGGCGTCTCAGTGACACCACATAAAGGGCTTATAAAGTAAATAAATAACAAGCATGCCACAGTCGGGCGTCTCAGCGACACCACATAAAGGGCTTATAAAGTAAATAAATAACAAGCATGCCACAGTCGGGCGTCTCACCGACACCACATAAAGGGCTTATAAAGTAAATAAATAACAAGCATGCCACAGTCGGCGTCTCAGCGACACCACATAAAGGGCTTATAAATAATAATCACAGTGAATATCCAGGAGGTAGAACCGTCCAGGGATGTTCAGTAATTCAAATATATATAAAGGGTTAGTCCATAATAAACATAATCATCACAAGTCATCAGTCATGATCCTGGTTCTGGTTTAGTAGTTCTCCTCCGAAGACTGACACTAAGACCGACACTTGACCGACCCAGACTGTAGTCCTTAACCATGGACGCGGCTATTCGAATAGGTTTAATCTCTGCAGAGGGTGTACTCTTTACCCACGAGTAACGGGTTCCTTTAGTCCATCGGGACTAATTCCGTCTATGGTCTTTTAATTGAAAACGCACCTGACTTGCACACACCAGCTTAACTTACCAGTGTCTGGAATCACCCACGACACTCGTTAAGCAAAACTCTAAGTGGGGAGGCTACAACCTCGATTAGCATGGGATCACAAAATTTATACCGCACGCAAAACTGGGGAAGCTACCCCCTCGGCTACAACCGAAACACCCATGCCCCCTGACCGGATGACTGGCTTTAATCCATGGCCTTGGTACGCTCATCCCGGCCCCTCTGTATGGTGTGTGCTAGAAAGGGGTTGACAATTTACTGAACCGTACCCTGCTTGTGGTAGGGACAAGTGGTAGCACGAAACAAGTGTGGGGGTTACTGGAACAAGATTCGATCTACGGTCGACTCAGGAGGTTTATAATTTCCCTGTATGATTAGCATAATGAATGTATTTCATCCAACAGATAGAATCACCACTCATCATACCCATCATGCCATGCCGGACACACTCGTCTCAACGAGGAACTAGGGACAAGCTCGGGTCTACCCAAGATAGAGACTTTCCCGTTTTCCTTCCGGTAGGCACGAAAGGCATACGAGGATGATCATCATCACAAGCATATCCATTTCCAACAGCAAGGAAATTTTCAATAAACATTCATGCAAACGATCACATCACCACATAAAATAGCGAGTTCCATGTATTGAGGTGGTGTCATGATCGTGTCAAACAATGCATGCAAAAATACTACGCCAGGGTTCAGAATGCTTGCCTTCAATGTGTGGAAAGGCAGGGTGCACTCCAAAACTTTTGAAAGTTTTCTTCTCTCTCTCCAAAGTCTTATTTTAAATAAATTTGAACTAACACAAAAATTCAAAAACAGCACAAAAAGTCGTTTTGAAAATTTTTCAAATAAATTTTAAAATAAACTAGATTAAATTTGAGAGAGGTAGGGAAAAGAATCAATTCATTTGGAGTTGTCATTAAAAAGTAACAGGCAGTCAAAGTTGTGGTCAAAATCTGTTTTTAAAAGAAAATAAAATAGAAAAAGAAAAACGATTCGGACTGACCACGTCGAAGGCGTATTCTAAAAATACGTTTCCACCTATGCCTGCGTGGATCGGCACTGGGTCGCTGACAGTGGACCCGCCTGGCCCACTGGTCAGGTTTGACCAGTCCACGCGCGCGTCGCCTCCTCCGGCCGAAACAGAGGTGGAGCTCCGGCGAGGCTGGCCGGCAAATGGCGGCACCGTTCGGAGAACAGAGGCCATCCGCGTGCTCAGGGGATCAAGACGGTCACTCTGGTGGTTGATATGGTCTCTCGGGTGGACGGAGCTGCTGGCAGTGAGCTTCGCGGCGGACGGTGGTCATCGGGCAAAGTGATTTTTCTCCCGCAATGAGTCCCGATCAAAATCAAGCAGGGGGATGGATTCACGAGGGGGAGAGGGAGTTCCTGGTGAAGAGAGTGGAGAGGGAGAGGCTCTGGTGGCGCCGGAATGGCCGGGGCAGTGGCGGCGGCTGCGTTGAGATGGGGAAGAAGGCCTCCCTCCGACGATTGCAGGCTGTGGGGGTGCCATGAAGGTGGCTTGAGGTTGCCTCCGTGCTCGAATGGGTTCAGGGGCCTCCTTATATACCGCAACAAGGTCGGCTAGCGGCGGCCGGATAAGTTCGTCGGCGAACCGCCTCCCTGTAGTGTCAGGGCGTCGTGGCGACGACGAGAGCTAGAGGACACTCGAGAGGATGAGGATGAGCTGTTCCAGGGGGCAGGTGGCGAGCGGGAGAGGCCTGGGCAGCACCGACCTGGCAGAGGCGCGCTGCGGATGCCGGTGTGCCGCCAAGGGCTCTGACGGTGGTGCTACGGGGCACCAGGGCTGCTTGGCGCGTTCTGGTGAGAAGGGGACTGCGTGGCGCGGCTCTGTGGCGTGGGCAAAACCAGGGGCGCGACGTGGCGGCTCGGGCGTGGCACGTGCAAAACACGCGCTCTGCTCGCGCCCAGAGCATGCACGGGACATGCTCGACGAAATGCCAAGGCGTGTTAGAGGTCTTGGGTGAGGCTGGGAATTAGCATACCTAGGTTATGAGTAGCTAGGAGTCTATTGGACAAGGTAGTTAGGCAAGGGAAGCAAGATCACAGTGCAAGCTAAGACTCATGTCAAAACTGGTCATGCCTACAGGGTGCTCGACAGAATGCCATATGCACCTAGGCATCTCTTGGGGTGGCCAAAACTTCCAGAGTGGGGTCTCTTTAGTTGAAAGAGAGGGTGGTGAGGTTAGTTTGTCCAAAGCACAAACTTGCTAGTGCAAGTTTTGCAAAACATCAGTTTTGGATAGAAAGAAGAGGGCATGGTTGCATGCACTAAAAATCCTTCAATGGGTCCACTCTTCTGGACTTAAGGGTTTAGCAGGGAGGACTACAAGTAGGAAAAGAAATCATGGATAAAGGAGCAACTTAAAATATAGTTGTTGTACAAATCATCAAGTTGGACTAGAATGGAAATAGGTTGATTCACTCAAATTTTTCAAAGGACATCACTGGGTTTTTGCAAAAAGATAATTAACATACTCATATAGACATCCCAAAATTTTGGTGGAAGTTTTAAAGAAATATTTAAATAGGTTGTAGTGTAAAACTGCCCACTGGACCAGATTTGAAAATCATGTGTAGAACTCAAAATATCCAAGGAATGAAATATATTTTTGCATAAAATTGTTTTAAAAACATCACATGACATCTCCAATTTTTGGTGGAATTTTTAAATGAATTTATCAAAGGGTTGCAGTGTAAAAGAGGCCTTGAAGCTTAGAAAAATCATTTTTACAGAAATAAGGCATCAGGGAAAATAATTATGCAAATAATCCCACTGATAAAGAATTGTTTTATTTGAGAGGAAAAAAAATTAAGTCCAGCAATGATTGAAAAGATTTCACTAGGGGGTAAAACTCCATAATAATAAAGAAAAGAGTGGTCCTGAAATCAGAAGGAAAATACAGAAAATAAAAGTTTTCGTTTCTAGGCAAAATTTTAATTAGTAAAACAAGATTAAAATTTTGGGGTGTCACAACACTACCCCCCTTAAGAAAAAATCTCGTCCTCGAGATTTGCTAAGAGCGGTTTTGAAAAAAAAATACCCCACGGTTACGTGTTTTTGCAAGCAGTGAATGAGTTCGAGCGGTTGTGAGTCTGCTGTCGTGGTGCTGTGTGAAATAAAATGATCCACGTCGTGATAAGATACACGATGCAGCAACTCAGGGAAAAGAAATCTCACTCCAGGATTTTTCGCTAGAGAACAATAGTAATATAATAGAATCAAACCGCAACAGAACTACTCACATTAATAGAAACTAAATAATTTACTCGCCACGCAAACTCGGGGTACCACGCATAAGTTACAACTTATAAATAAAAGTTGCAATAATAAATACAGCAGCGACGTCTATAATGCAAACGGTAACTGGACGGGGTGCCTAGAAAATGTCTCTGGTACTGGGACACACTCCTCTTCTATCGGGGGAAGTGGATTGACCAGTCGATGAATGCGTCTCTCTTGGTCGGGCCTTAGTGATCTGCCGATGGCGATATGAGGATTTAAATCCGCGAGGCTCTGGAGATAACCCATCATACGTTGGGTTAAACGTTCTTGAGCGATGACGTACTGGATAAGATTGGCCAGTACTGGGTTTCTCTCAATTCGTCCGTCGGGAAAGGATGTTACTTCCCCGGGTGCTGCACGGCTCGGAAAGTAATAATACCCTCGTTCGCTGGCATAGGGTACCGCGAATCGAAGGCGAGCAAGCGCTTCGTAGGCAGCAGCTTCTATGGCCATATGCGGGGTCGGCATAGATTTCCCCACGAAGGAGACCTCTGTTGGGTCTTGGTTTGAGTCCACGGGAGGGATGTGTACTGCTGCCCAATATCTCGAGGTGGACCGGGTGATTCTTGATTTGAACAGCTCGTACTGGGTTGCCTGGGTAGAACCCATGGTACTGCAGGTAAAATCCCACAATATTTTGACAAAGCTACCTGGGGTTGCATCAGGGGTTCTTAGATAAATACTAGGGCTCGGCATGGCAGGAAATGGTGCACAAGGTGAGAGGTGCTTGGCAAGGTCACGCGGTGGCCTTTTTATAGCACTGGAGCTGGGTTGTTTCACCATGGTGAAAGGTAATGAATTTGCCCGCTCAGCTCCAAGGTTCGGGGTCAAAGCCACAGATACACACATCTCACTAAAGTGACGTATCACTGTGGGGGTCGTCGAGGTGGTATTGGTAGCTGTGCCTGGGATAGAAAAATCACACTGCATGCTAATATATCCATGCAAAGCTACTATTTAAAACAGAGGCACGACAACAGGCTGCGTTTATTTACAAGGTCACATGATTACAAAGCGGGGATACACTGGGACTCGACACTACTCGAGTGACTTAGTCTACGTCGTTTACATCCAAGCGGGCGTGCCTTGTGGATGTCGAGGCTTCTCCACGGGTCTCACCATCGGAATTAGCTGGAGAGGGTTGAGGGCCTACAGGCTCGGGGTAGCGATGATGACCATCGCGGGGATTGTTGGCCACAATCCCATTGGAGTGGGCTCCCAAATGGCGACGAAGCAGTTCTAGGGTCATCAAAGGACTTTGGTTGATGGCTGGGGCTGACCTCAGGGTCTCGATCGGGTGTCCGAACATCACGTCTCGGTTGTCGGTGTCGTGCTCGTCTTCCCTGCTTGCCGGGGCTCGGCGAACTAGCTCTCCACGAGCTGCGATCAGATCAATGGTGATTTGATCGAACAGTTCCTCTAGTGCACCTACATAGCGCACTAGGTGCAACAATGCAGGATCCGTCTCGTGATCTCTGTTGGCAACTTGGGGTGGTCTACCATACTCTTCACGTCTGGGGTAGTAGTAGAAGGAGCGACAGTTAACTCTGGGCGACAAGTGCCGGAGTTGAACTATAGCTTCTCGCGCTGCTAGTTGGACGGCTTGTGGCTCAAAGGAAGTTGTCCTTCCAGTGAACCTGTACGGGCATTCTGGCGATAGACTCCTACCGTAGATGTGCACAGTGGCCCAGAATTGACGGTCCTCACCGCTCATGGGTCCTTGGTACATAACATATTATGGGGGCTCTTCTAACGCATAGGCACGACGGGTGAGGTTTGCGAGTATGGTCACAAAACCTCCAAGGTTGGTTGTTGTGGTCTCATTGTGCACGACGGGGCCAGGCATTATGGCTCGGTTTGGGGTAGAGGCTGTGCTGTGCTGGGTTGGGGCTAGCGTGCCCTTTTTATAGGAAAAGGGGACGGAGTCTTCCTTCGCACGCTTGCGAATGAGACATCTTGGGTGCTGGTCACTGGTGCGTGATAGACAGGTTAGGTTGATAGGTTGGGCACCGACTGCCAAAAGTGTCGGGGTCACTGTGTGGCTATCTTGCACGAGAAGCTTGGTTGGGGTTTGGTTAAGGTCTGATGGGTTGGTTTGCCTAAGTTTTTTGACTCGGCTAAGATAGGATTGGCCAATGGTCAGCCTGGCTCTGATACCAAGTTTGTGACGACCGGTTTTCCGGGTATTAATTTCCAGAAAATGGCCGTTGTGCTCACCAGCCCCAGGATTACTGTTAGCTGATGAGGCACCAACTTGATACAGAAATTCCAAGCAAAACACAAAATATGTAGTACAAGACCATTCTGGCCTATGAGTACAACAAATGGTTTCTAGTGGTTGATGGCGGAAGCAGTTTTGCGGATCATCAGTGTCTATGGGACTCCATTTCCCAACAGGAACAGCTGACCAGGTTAACTCCTATCTTCACGAGGCTGCTATCACCGTTGCTTAGGTTCCAGGGCTGTCATCGCGTCGCTCCTCTCCGTGCAAGAAATCTGGCCAAGACAATAGCCAGGGACAAGCCAGTGAGTACTTTGAATGTACTCGCAAACATTATGAACACTGGGATAATATAAATGATATTCATGCACTGAAGTATTCTATGATCACATCGTCAGTCATAAATAAAATCTCTTATGCATGCAAACATGTTATTTATATGTAACATGAACGAGCAATAATGGAGTGGAAATAAAATGCCGCAGTCGGGCGTTTGTGCGACACCACATAAAGGGCTTATAAATAATCACAGTGAATATCCAGGAGGTAGAACCGTCCCAGGGATGTTCAGTAATTCAAATAATATAAAGGGTTAGTCCATAATAAACATAATCATCACAAGTCATCAGTCGTGATCCGGGTTCTGGTTTAGTAGTTCTCCTCCGAAGACCGACACTAAGACCGACACTTGACCGACCCAGACTGTAGTCCTTAACCATGGACGCGGCTATTCGAATAGGTTTAATCTCTGGAGAGGGTGTACTCTTTACCCACGAGTAACGGGTTCCTTTAGTCCATCGGCACTAATTCCGTCTACAGTCTTTTAATTGAAAACGCACCTGACTTGCACACACCAGCTTAACTTACCAGTGTCTGGAATCACCCACGACACTCGTTAAGCAAAACTCTAAGTGGGGAGGCTACAACCTCGATTAGCATGGGATCACAAAATTTATACCGCACGCAAAACTGGGGAAGCTACCCCCTCGGCTACAACCGAAACACCCATGCCCCCTGACCGGATGACTGGCTTTAATCCATGGCCTTGGTACGCTCATCCCGGCCCCTCTGTATGGTGTGTGCTAGAAAGGGGTTGACAATTTACTGAACCGTACCCTGCTTGTGGTAGGGACAAGTGGTAGCACGAAACAAGTGTGGGGGTTACTGGAACAAGACTTGATCTATGGTTGACTCAGGAGGTTTATAATTTCCCTGCATGATTAGCATAATGAATGTATTTCATCCAACAGATAGAATCACCACTCATCATACCCCTCATGCCATGCTGGACACACTCGTCTCGACGAGGAACTAGGGACAAGCTCGGGTCTACCCAAGACAGAGACTTTCCCATTTTCCTTCCGGTAGGCACAAAAGGCATACGAGGATGATCATCATGAAAAGCATATCCATTTCCAACAGCAAGGAAATTTTCAATAAACATTCATGCAAACGATCACATCACCACATAAAATAACGAGTTCCATGTATTGAGGTGGTGTCATGATCGTGTCAAACAATGCATGCAAAAATACTATGCCAGGGTTCAGAATGCTTGCCTTCAATGTGTGGAAAGGCAGGGTGCACTCCAAAACTTTTTGAAAGTTTTCTTCTCTCTCTCCAAAGTCCTATTTTAAATAAATTTGAATTAACACACAAATTCAAAAACAGCACAAAAAGTTGTTTTGAATTTTTTTCAAATAAATCTTAAAATAAACTAGATTAAATTTGAGAGAGGTAGGGAAAAGAATCAATTCATTTGGAGTTGTCATTAAAAAGTAACAGGCAGTCAAAGTTGTGGTCAAAATCTGTTTTTAAAAGAAAATAAAATAGAAAAAGAAAAACGATTCGGACTGACCACGTCGAAGGCGTATTCTAAAAATACGTTTCCACATATGCCCGCGTGGATCGGCACTGGGTCGCTGACAGTGGACCCGCCTGGCCCACTGGTCAGGTTTGACCAGTCCACGCGCGCGTCACCTCCTCCGGCTGAAATAGAGGTGGAGCTCCGGCGAGGCTGGCCGGCGAATGGCGGCACCGTTCGGAGAACGGAGGCCATCCGCGTGCTCAGGGGATCAAGACGGTCACTCTGGTGGTTGATATGGTCTCTCGGGTGGACGGAGCTGCCGGCAGTGAGCTTCGCGGCGGACGGTGGTCATCGGGCAAAGTGATTTTTCTCCCGCAATGAGTCCCGATCAAAATCGAGCAGGGGGATGGATTCACGAGGGGGAGAGGGAGTTCCTGGTGAAGAGAGTGGAGAGGGAGAGGCTCTGGTGGCGCTGGAATGGCCGGGGCAGTGGCGGCGGCTGCGGTTGCGGAGATGGGGAAGAAGGCCTCCCTCCGACGATTGCAGGCTGTGGGGGTGCCATGAAGGTGGCCTGAGGTTGCTTCCGTGCTCGAATGGGTTCAGGGGCCTCCTTATATACCGCAACAAGGTCGGTTAGCGGCGGCCAGATAAATTCATCGGCGAACCGCCTCCCTGTAGCGTTAGGGCGTCGTGGCGACGACGAGAGCTAGAGGACACTCGAGAGGATGAGGATGAGCTGTTCCAGGGGCAGGTGGCGAGCGGGAGAGGCCTGGGCGGCACCGACCTGGCAGAGGCGTGTTGCGGATGCCGGCGTGCCGCCAAGGGCTCTGATGGCGGTGCTGCGGGGCACCAGGGCTGCTTGGCGCGTTCTGGTGAGAAGGGGAGTGCGTGGCGCGGCTCTGTGGCGTGGGCAAAACCAGGGGCGCGACGTGGCGGCTAGGGCGCGGCACGTGCAAAACGCGCGCTCTGCTCGCGCCCAGAGCACGCACGGGACATGCTCGACGAAATGTCAGAGCATGTTAGAGGTCTCGGGTGAGGCTGGGAATTAGCAGACCTAGGTTATGAGTAGCTAGGAGTCTATTGGACAAGGTAGTTAGGAAAGGGAAGTAAGATCATAGTGCAAGCTAAGACTGATGTCAAAACTGGTCATGCCTACAGGGTGCTCGACAGAATGCCACATGCACCTAGGCATCTCTTGGGGTGGCCAAACCTTCCAGAGTGGGGTCTCTTTAGTTGAAAGAGAGGGTGGTGAGGTTAGTTTGTCCAAAGCACAAACTTGCTAGTGCAAGTTTTGCAAAACATCAGTTTTGGACAGAAAGAAGAGGGCATGGTTGCATGCACTAAAAATCCTCCAATGGGTCCACTCTTCTGGACTTAAGGGTTTAGCAGGGAGGACTACAAGTAGGAAAAGAAATCATGGATAAAGGAGCAGCTTAAAATATAGTTGTTGTACAAATCATCAAGTTGGACCAAAATGGGAAATAGGTTGATTCACTCAAAAATTTTGAAGGACATCATTGGCTTTTGGCAAAAAGATAATTAACATACTCATATAGACATCCCAAAATTTTGGTGGAAGTTTTAAAGAAATATTTAAATAGGTTGTAGTGTAAAACTGCCCACTGGACCAGATTTGAAAATCATGTGTAGAACTCAAAATATCCAAGGAATGAAATATATTTTTGCATAAAATTGTTTTAAAAACATCACATGACATCTCCAATTTTTTGGTGGAATTTTTAAATGAATTTATCAAAGGGTTGCAGTGTAAAAGAGGCCTTGAAGCTTAGAAAAAATCATTTTTACAGAAATAAGGCATCAGGGAAAATAATTATGCAAATAATCCCACTGATAAAGAATTGTTTTATTTGAGAGGAAAAAAAATTAAGTCCAGCAATGATTGAAAAGATTTCACTAGGGGGTAAAACTCCATAATAATAAAGAAAAGAGTGGTCCTGAAATCAGAAGGAAAATACAAAAAATAAAAGTTTTAGTTTCTAGGAAAATTTTAATTAGTAAAACAAGATTAAAATTTTGGGGTGTCACAACACTACCCCCCTTAAGAAAAAAATTCGTCCTCGAGATTTGCTAAGAGCGGTTTTGAAAAAAAAATACCCCACGGTTACGTGTTTTTGCAAGCAGTGAATGAGTTCGAGCGGTTGTGAGTCTGCTGTCGTGGTGCTGTGTGAAATAAAATGATCCACGTCGTGATAAGATACACGATGCAGCAACTCAGGGAAAAGAAATCTCACTCCAGGATTTTTCGCTAGAGAACAATAGTAATATAATAGAATCAAACCGCAACAGAACTACTCACATTAATAGAAACTAAATAATTTACTCGCCACGCAAACTCGGGGTACCACGCATAAGTTACAACTTATAAATAAAAGTTGCAATAATAAATACAGCTACGACATCTATAATGCAAACGGTAACTGGACGGGGTCCCTAGAAAATGTCTCTGGTACTGGGACACACTCCTCTTCTATCGGGGGAAGTGGATTGACCAGTCGATGAATGCGTCTCTCTTGGTCGGGCCTCAGTGATCTGCCGATGGCGATCTGAGGATTTAAATCCGCAAGGCTCTGGAGATAACCCATCACACGTTGGGTTAAACGTTCTTGAGCGATGACGTACTGGACAAGATTGGCCAGTACTGGGTCTCTCTCAATTCGTCCGCCGGGAAAGGATGTTACTTCCCCGGGTGCTGCATGGCTCGGAAAGTAATAATACCCTCATTCGCTGGCATAGGGTACCGCGAATCGAAGGCGAGCAAGCGCTTCGTATGCAGCAGCTTCTATGGCCATATGCGGGGTCGGCATAGATTTCCCCACGAAGGAGACCTCTGTTGGGTCTTGGTTTGAGTCCACGGGAGGGATGTGTACTGCTGCCCAATATCTCGAGGTGGACCGGGTGATTCTTGATTTGAACAGCTCGTACTGGGTTGCCTGGGTAGAACCCATGGTACTGCAGGTAAAATCCCACAATATTTTGACAAAGCTACCTGGGGTTGCATCAGGGGTTCTTAGATAAATACTAGGGCTCGGCATGGCAGGAAATGGTGCACAAGGTGAGAGGTGCTTGGCAAGGTCACGCAGTGGCCTTTTTATAGCACTGGAGCTGGGTTGTTTCACCATGGTGAAAGGTAATGAATTTGCCCGCTCAGCTCCAAGGTTCGGTGTCAAAGCCACAGATACACACATCTCACTAAAGTGACGTATCACTGTGGGGGTCGTCGAGGTGGTATTGGTAGCTGTGCCTGGGATAGAAAATCACACTGCATGCTAATATATCCATGCAAAGCTACTATTTAAAACAGAGGCACGACAACAGGCTGCGTTTATTTACAAGGTCACATGATTACAAAGCGGGGATACACTGGGACTCGACACTACTCGAGTGACTTAGTCTACGTCGTTTACATCCAAGCGGGCGTGCCTTGTGGATGTCGAGGCTTCTCCACGGGTCTCACCATCGGAATTAGCTGGAGAGGGTTGAGGGCCTACAGGCTCGGGGTAGCGATGATGACCATCGCGGGGATTGTTGGCCACAATCCCATTGGAGTGGGCTCCCAAATGGCGACGAAGCAGTTCTAGGGTCATCAAAGGACTTTGGTTGATGGCTGGGGCTGACCTCAGGGTCTCGATCGGGTGTCCGAACATCACGTCTCGGTTGTCGGTGTCGTGCTCGTCTTCCCTGCTTGCCGGGGCTCGGCGAACTAGCTCTCCACGAGCTGCGATCAGATCAATGGTGATTTGATCGAACAGTTCCTCTAGTGCACCTACATAGCGCACTAGGTGCAACAATGCAGGATCCGTCTCGTGATCTCTGTTGGCAACTTGGGGTGGTCTACCATACCCTTCACGTCTGGGGTAGTAGTAGAAGGAGCGACAGTTAACTCTGGGCGACAAGTGCCGGAGTTGAACTATAGCTTCTCGCGCTGCTAGTTGGACGGCTTGTGGCTCAAAGGAAGTTGTCCTTCCAGTGAACCTGTACGGGCATTCTGGCGACAGACTCCTACCGTAGATGTGCACAGTGGCCCAGAATTGACGGTCCTCACCGCTCATGGGTCCTTGGTACATAACATATTCTGGGGGCTCTTCTAACGCATAGGCACGACGGGTGAGGTTTGCGAGTATGGTCACAAAACCTCCAAGGTTGGTTGTTGTGGTCTCATTGTGCACGACGGGGCCAGGCATTATGGCTCGGTTTGGGGTAGAGGCTGTGCTGTGCTGGGTTGGGGCTAGCGTGCCCTTTTTATAGGAAAAGGGGACGGAGTCTTCCTTCGCACGCTTGCGAATGAGACATCTTGGGTGCTGGTCACTGGTGCGTGATAGACAGGCTAGGTTGATAGGTTGGGCACCGACTGCCAAAAGTGTCGGGGTCACTGTGTGGCTATCTTGCACGAGAAGCTTGGCTGGGGTTTGGTTAAGGTCTGGTGGGTTGGTTTGCCTAAGTTTTTCGACTGGCTAAGATAGGATTAGCCAATGGTCAGCCTGGCTCTGATACCAAGTTTGTGACGACCGGTTTTCCGGGTATTAATTTCCAGAAAATGGCCGTTGTGCTCACCAGCCCCAGGATTACTGTTAGCTGATGAGGCACCAACTTGATACAAAAATTCCAAGCAAAACACAAACTATGTAGTACAAGACCATTCTGGCCTATGAGTACAACAAATGGTTTCTAGTGGTTGATGGCGGAAGCAGTTTTGCGGATCATCAGTGTCTATGGGACTCCATTTCCCAACAGGAACAGCTGACCAGGTTAACTCCTATCTTCACGAGGCTGCTATCACCGTTGCTTAGGTTCCAGGGCTGTCATCGCGTCGCTCCTCTCCGTGCAAGAAATCTGGCCAAGACAATAGCCAGGGACAAGCCAGTGAGTACTTTGAATGTACTCGCAAACATTATGAACACTGGGATAATATAAATGATATTCATGCACTGAAGTATTCTATGATCACATCGTCAGTCATAAATAAAATCTCTTATGCATGCAAACATGTTATTTATATGTAACATGAACGAGCAATAATGGAGTGGAAATAAAATGCCGCAGTCGGGCGTTTGTGCGACACCACATAAAGGGCTTATAAAGAAATTAAATAACAAGCAATGCCACAGTCGGGCGTCTCACTGACACCACATAAAGGGCTTATAAAGTAAATAAATAACAAGCATGCCACAGTCGGGCGTCTAAGCGACACCACATAAAGGGCTTATAAAGTAAATAAATAACAAGCATGCCATAGTCGGGCGTCTCAGCGACACCACATAAAGGGCTTATAAAGAAAATAAATAACAAGCATGCCACAGTCGGGCGTCTCAGCGACACCACATAAAGGGCTTATAAAGTAAATAAATAACAAGCATGCCACAGTCGGGCGTCTCACCGACACCACATAAAGGGCTTATAAATAATCACAGTGAGTATCCAGGAGGTAGTACCGTCCCAGGGATGTTCAATAATTCAAATAATATAAAGGGTTAGTCCATAATAAACATAATCATCACAAGTCATCAGTCATGATCCGGGTTCTGGTTTAGTAGTTCTCCTTCGAAGACCGACACTAAGACCGACACTTGACCCACCCAGACTGTAGTCCTTAACCATGGACGCGGCTATTCGAATAGGTTTAATCTCTGCAGAGGGTGTACTCTTTACCCACGAGTAAAGGGTTCCTTTAGTCCATCGGGACTAATTCCGTCTACAGTCTTTTAATTGAAAACGCACCTGACTTGCACACACCAGCTTAACTTACCGGTGTCTGGAATCACACACGACACTCATTAAGCAAAACTCTAAGTGGGGAGGCTACAACCTCGATTAGCATGGGATCACAAAATTTATACCGCACGCAAAACTGGGGAAGCTACCCCCTCGGCTACAACCGAAACACCCATGCCCCCTGACCGGATGACTGGCTTTAATCCATGGCCTTGGTACCCTCATCCCGGCCCCTCTGTACGGTGTGTGCTAGAAAGGGGTTGACAATTTACTGAACCGTACCCTACCTGTGGTAGGGACAAGTGGTAGCACGAAACAAGTGTGGGGGTTACTGGAACAAGACTCGATCTATGGTCGACTCAGGAGGTTTATAATTTCCCTCCATGATTAGCATAATGAATGTATTTCATCCAACAGATAGAATCACCACTCATCATACCCCTCATGCCATGCCGGACACACTCGTCTCGACGAGGAACTAGGGACAAGCTCGGGTCTACCCAAGACAGAGACTTTCCCGTTTTCCTTCTGGTAGGCACGAAAGGCATACGAGGATGATCATCATCACAAGCATATCCATTTCCAACAGCAAGGAAATTTTCAATAAACATTCATGCAAACGATCACATCACCACATAAAATAACGAGTTCCATGTATTGAGGTGGTGTCATGATCGTGTCAAACAATGCATGCAAAAATACTATGCCAGGGTTCAGAATGCTTGCCTTCAATGTGTGGAAAGGCAGGGTGCACTCCAAAACTTTTGAAAGTTTTCTTCTCTCTCTCCAAAGTCCTATTTTAAATAAATTTGAATTAACACACAAATTCAAAAACAGCACAAAAAGTTGTTTTGAATTTTTTTCAAATAAATCTTAAAATAAACTAGATTAAATTTGAGAGAGGTAGGGAAAAGAATCAATTCATTTGGAGTTCTCATTAAAAAGTTACAGGCAGTCAAAGTTGTGGTCAAAATCGGTTTTTAAAAGAAAATAAAACAGAAAAAGAAAGACGATTCGGACTGACCACATCGAAGGCGTATTCTAAAAATATGTTTCCACTTATGCCCGCGTGGATCGGCACTAGGTCGCTGACAGTGGATCCGCCTGGCCCACTGGTCAGGTTTGACCAGTCCACGCGCGCGTCGCCTCCTCCGGCCGAAACAGAGGCGGAGCTCCGGCGAGGCTCGCCGGTGAATGATGGCACCGTTCGGAGAACGGAGGCCATCCGCGTGCTCAGGGGATCAAGACGGTCACTCCGGTGGTTGATATGGTCTCTGGGGTGGACGGAGCTGCCGGCAGTGAGCTTCGCGGCGGACGGTGGTCGTCGGGCAAAGTGATTTTTCTCCCGCAATGAGTCCCGATCAAAATCGAGCAGGGGGATGGATTCACGATGGGGAGAGGGAGTTTCTGGTGAAGAGAGTAGAGAGGGGGAGGCTCTGGTGGCGCCGGAATGGCCGGGGCAGTGGCGGCGGCTGCGGTTGCCGGAGATGGGGAAGAAGGCCTCCCTCCGACGATTGCAGGCTGTGGGGGTGCCATGAAGGTGTCCTGAGGTTGCCTCCGTGCTCGAATGGGTTCGGGGGCCTCCTTATATACCGTAATAAGGTCGGCTAGCGGCGGCCGGATAAGTTCGTCGGCGAACCGCCTCCCTGTAGCGTCAGGGCGTCGTGGCGACGACGAGAGCTAGAGGACACTCGAGAGGATGAGGATGAGCTGTTCCAGGGGCAGGTGGCGAGCGGGAGAGGCCTGGGCGGCACCGACCTGGCAGAGGCGCGCTGCGGACGTCGGCGTGCCGCCAAGGGCTCTGACGGCGATGCTGCGGGGCACCAGGGCTGCTTGGCGCGTTCCGGTGAGAAGGGGAGTGCCTGGCGCGGCTCTGTGGCGTGGGCAAAACCAGGGGCGCGACGTGGCAGCTCGGGCGCGGCACGTGCAAAACGCGCGCTCTGCTCGCGCCCAGAGCATGCACGGGACATGCTCGACGAAATGCCAGGGCGTGTTAGAGGTCTCGGGTGAGGCTGGGAATTAGCAGACCTAGGTTATGAGTAGCTAGGAGTCTATTGGACAAGGTAGTTAGGCAAGGGAAGCAAGATCACAGTGCAAGCTAAGACTCATGCCAAAACTGGTCATGCCTACAGGGTGCTCGACAGAATGCCACATGCACCTAGGCATCTCTTGGGGTGGCCAAAACTTCCAGAGTGGGGTCTCTTTAGTTGAAAGAGAGGGTGGTGAGGTTAGTTTGTCCAAAGCACAAACTTGCTAGTGCAAGTTTTGCAAAACATCAGTTTTGGACAGAAAGAAGAGGGCATGGTTGCATGCACTAAAAATCCTCCAATGGGTCCACTCTTCTGGACTTAAGGGTTTAGCAGGGAGGACTACCAGTAGGAAAAGAAATCATGGATAAAGGAGCAACTTAAAATATAGTTGTTGTACAAATCATCAAGTTGGACCAGAATGGAAAATAGGTTGATTCACTCAAATTTTTCAAAGGACATCACTTGGTTTTTGCAAAAAGATAATTAACATACTCATATAGACATCCCAAAATTTTGGTGGAAGTTTTAAAGAAATATTTAAATAGGTTGTAGTGTAAAACTGTCCACTGGACCAGATTTGAAAATCATGTGTAGAACTCAAAATATCCAAGGAATGAAATATATTTTTGCATAAAATTGTTTTAAAAACATCACATGACATCTCCAATTTTTGGTGGAATTTTTAAATGAATTTATCAAAGGGTTGCAGTGTAAAAGAGGCCTTGAAGCTTAGAAAAATCATTTTTACAGAAATAAGGCATCAGGGAAAATAATTATGCAAATAATCCCACTGATAAAGAATTGTTTTATTTGAGAGGGAAAAAAATTAAGTCCAACAATGATTGAAAAGATTTCACTAGGGGGTAAAACTCCATTATAATAAAGAAAAGAGTGGTCCTGAAATCAGAAGGAAAATACAGAAAATAAAAGTTTTAGTTTCTAGGCAAAATTTTAATTAGTAAAACAAGATTAAAATTTTTGGGTGTCACATTTTCAGACTTAGACCCTACGTAAACCTTTTTTACTGTCTCCTGTTGACAACATCCCCCGGTTTTCACTATAAACAAGGAGGAGGCTTGCATTTTGGCATGTGGCCACGCCCGAATTTTGTGCGTACCTGGACACCAGTGCTTTTTTACTAAGGGCTTCGGTTTGGCCCGTTTTCATAAAGACCGAATACCTTAGGGAGCATTCGGCTTCGTGAGTTTGACCTTATATGCATCAGCTCTAAATCATGTCTTTGGTCAAATATTGGATTTGCCCGGCTCCTGTGTTTTGCTGCCTTACGTTCCGTTATATCGGCTAACGCGGCACCAGGAGAACTACTGCGATTGTGCCCCGGTTCGGCCAGGCGAGCACCTCAGTAGAGAAAGCCAAAAAACTGACTGTCATGATATAGCGAGAGACTGGTCAACCACTCGATGACTATCGGAATCTTTAGGATTCCTCCGCATTAACGAAGGGCCGCTTCCCGGTCAGGCAGACACGCGCCCCGAATTCAGGCGAGTGTGGTGCCTCTAGGGGCTATTAAGTAGCCCCACTGTCAAACTCCTATGGCTAAGTGAAAGTGATAAAGCATTATAGTCCGGTTGCCTAGTTCGCCGCGCCATCACCTCCTTTGTAGGACTAAGACGTTGGATTAAGTGTGGAAAGGCGCCTTTTTGCGAACACCCCCGCATTATATGCGTGGGGGCTGAAGCCAACGACTGCCATCTTTCAGGTTATATAAACATATACATTAACGGCGGCACAGGAGGTATTATAATTCTTGCAAGCACAAGTATAAAAAGCTTTTATATTCTATCAAAATATTCCTTTTACAATAGCACATGCTATTCGAACACAACATCCTTCGAGCACTGCACTTCTATTAAACAAGCGCCCGAAAGAACTTCCTCAAAGTAGTGCTTGGCAGGTAATCGGCTTTCGTCCGAATCCCGGGATGCAACAATACTGACCTTCATGTCCGCCCAGTATGTCTTGACACGGGCAAGAGCCATTTGTGCACCCTCTATGCACGCCGACCTCTTCATTGCATCAACATGCGGCACCGAACCAAGGAACTGCTGCACCAAGCTAAAATAACTCTTCAGCTCTGGCTCTCCCGGCCACAAACGACTCGCAACATACTTCATGGCGAGTCCGGATAACCTGTTCAGCTCCGCCCAGGGGGCCAAATGGTTGGATACCGAAAGTGGGCGTTCTTGATTGTGGAACTGCGACCAAAAAAGTTCTTCCAATTTATGGTCACCTCGACCTCGGAAGTGTTCGGTTGCGTCTGCCGCACTCGCTGCCAAATCCAGATACGTGTTTTCCGCACTCCACTGCTGGTCTAACGGAGCATACTTAGGATCCCCGAACTTCATTCGCAGCATATAGGGCTTTCCAGCCGTGATATCTCCAGCCTGACACAACTCCTCCTTCATAGCTCTCATTGCAGAGCGATTATCCTTGGCCTCGACAGTGATCTTCTAAAGGTCCTTCTGAGCCGCCCCTTCTCCTCGTTCGAGAAATTTACAGCGGTCGGCAGCATCCTTCAATTGTATGGCCATCTCGGCTATTACTTTCTTGCTCTCGCAGTGAGCACCCTGTTCGGCTTTCAGCTCTTCAGTCGCCTTAACGGCAGCCGCATCACTTTTCCTTGCTTGCTCCTTGGCTCAGGCAAGTTCTGCCGGAATGTTCTCCACGGCAACAGTACCATCTACATTAAGCACATATATTATAAGGCACGAGCATCGAACTCCTCTTATCAGATGACTGTGGAGGATACCCTGTGCCTCGTCCAGTCGCTTATTTACAAGCGCGATGTCGGCATCTACCACATCAAGTTGCCGCTTTAGCTCCGCAGATTCATCAGTCCGGCTAGCCACCGAACGCCTCACCACCTTCATAAAAAGGTGACACTTTACACCTGGGGTTATGATCCTCTGTGCGCCATCACTTTTTGACGACACATAGAGTCTAAGGGGCTACTATTTATACAGGGCGCATTTTATATATGCGGCTCTACCAAAAGGTACACCTTTCCACGTACCTCAAAGCCTGTCAGTAAACTCCTGGCGGCCTCGTACAATCTGCTTTCCGCGGATGAAATCCTTCCTATCACCGTGTTCATCAACATACGGTGCTCTTCTGAGATGGACGCTCGACCGAGCAGATCCCTCAGCTCCTCCAACCGCGCACCAGAGGGTGTCGGACTAGCCTGATGACCTTTTTCATGGTCTGGACTTGGGAAAACCCTCCGAGACGACACCTCGGGGTCGCCTGCCTCGTAGGACGGTACAGCTAGGGGAGGCGTTTCGCTCTCCATCATCTCCGGACGAAGATCCCCTGAAGACGAGATCTGCTGAGAAGGGTTGAGATCCGAACTGCAAGGTAATATTTCGGTTATCTTCCTTAGAAATAAAACAGGGATGCCACTCATTTTTGAACCCCTCTCTTTACTTACGACTCGGAGGAGAGCTGATCCCCTTGAGGGCGCAATGCGGCCGGGGCATTCTCCGGCGCCGGATCCTCTGACGAAGATTTCTTCCCCCGTTTCGAGGTCATCCCCTCTGGATCTTCAGAGGCAATCCTTTTCTTTCCCAGGTCGAGGGAATTCTCGATTCCTCCTCTCCTAACAGCCTCCTTCATAGAGGCGGTAGCTCCGTGGTTCCCCTCTTCGCCCTCCGCCGAAAGTATAATCTCCAGCATCCTGGTTAACACGGGATCCGACACGGTCTTGAGCAGGGGGGCTGGACACCTGATAAGCATTGCCTTCGCTGTCCACTCCTGTTCAAAAGATAGTTCTGTTAAAAGGCAATTTTATGATGACAATATGGATGGCGTGTCCAAATACGGGGCTATTTACCTGAGCGTCCGGGCGATTGCAGCTCAGACCTGCATCCTCGGACAAATCCGGACACCTTGCTTGTGATCTGAAGAACAATTTGTACATCTCCACGGGTGTCGCGCCCATAAAATGTTGGAGGACTCACGGTCCCTCCGGATTAAATTCCCATAGGTGGAGAGGGTGACGTTTGCAGGGTAGTGTGCGGCGAATCAGCATAACTTGCGACACTATGGTCAAGTTAGTATCTCTTTCTAGGAGATCTTGAATGCGGTCCTGCAGTAGGGGTACGTCTTTGGACGGCTCCCAGATAAACCCTTCATTGACCCATGACGCTCGCCGTGGTGGGGGACCCGAGCGAAAAGCAGGTGGCGCCACCCATGTGGTGCCCCTGGGGGCTGTGATGTAAAACCAGTCCCGTTGCCATAAGCCTAACTCCTCTTGGAAAGAACCCTCGGGCCATGGAGCGTCGGCCATCTTGCTTATGATAGCTCCTCCACACTCAGCATGCTTCCCCTCGATCATCTTCGGTTCCACCTTGAAGGTTCTAAGCCACAATCCGAAGTGAGGAGTAACATGGAGGAAGGCCTCACACACGACAATGAAAGATGAGATTTGGAGGATGGACTCCGGAGCTAAGTCGTGGAATTCCAGCCCGTAATAAAACATAAGCCCCCTCACGAAGGGATCAATCGGGAAGCCTAGCCCCCGAAGAAAGTGAGATGTGAACACCACGCTCTCACCAGGCTGGGGAGTGGGAATGGTCTGCCCTTGAGCAGGCAGCCTATGCGAGATTTCGCCGGTTAGGTACGTGGCATCTCTCAGCTTTCGCACATCTTCTTCCGTAATGGAGGAAGGCATCCACCGGCCTTGGAGGTCGGAGCCGGACATCATCGAAGATCCGAAGCGCCTAAAACTAGAGCTTTGGGTGTTGGAACTCGAAGCGAGGGGCGGATTCGATTGGATTGAAAAGAAAGGAGTCGAGCCTTGGTCTCTTTATAAAGGAGTTGAATACCAAGAGCCCTCCCCATAACCGTTTGGGACTAGCTTTCAATTAGGGAGTCATACCAAAGGCACAGTTGGGTTACCCACGCCCGTATTGATGAGAATCCCGGAATAAGGGGACACGATCTCTGCTTTGACAAGACGTGCCAAAGGAACCGCCTCGCTAAACGCACTGAGGCGGAACAGTAAAATGATTCGAGTAAAGACTTGGCCATGGCATGATGTCACGCTGCGAATACGTCAGCAGATTAGATTGGTGCGGATATTATTCTCTGTACGGTGTTATGTGGAACTTATTTTGTAGAGCCGGACACTATCCTTGTGTTCAACATCTTCTATGAAGTATTCGGAGGAGGAACCCGCCTTGCAATGCCGAAGACAATTTGCACACCGGACTCATCGTCATTGAAGCCTGGTTCAGGGGCTACTGAGGGAGTCCTGGATTAGGGGGTGTCCAGATGGCCGGACTATTACCTTTGGTCGGACTCCCGGACTATGAAGATACAAGATTGAAGACTTCGTCCCGTGTCCGGATGGGACTTTCCTGGGCGTAGAAGGCAAGCTTGGCGATACGATATGAAGATCTCCTCCCATTGTAACCGACTCTGTGTAACCCTAGCCCTCTCCGGTGTCTATATAAACCGGAGAGTTTTGGTCAGTAGGACGAACAACAATCATACCATAGGCTAGCTTCTAGGGTTTAGCCTCTCTGATCTCGTGGTAGATCAACTCTTGTGCTACCCATATCATCAATATTAATCAAGCAGGAGTAGGGTTTTACCTCCACCGAGAGGGCCCGAACCTGGGTAAAAACATCATGTCCCTTGTCTCCTGTTACCATCCTCCTAGATGCACAGTTCGGGACCCCCCACCCGAGATCCGCCGGTTTTGACACCGACAGGGAGACTATTGGAAATAAGCCCTAGAGGCAATAATAAATTAGTTATTATTATTATATTTCCTTATTCATGATAATCGTTTATTATCCATGCTTTAATTGTATTGATAGGAAACTCAGATACATGTGTGGGTACATAGACAACACCATGTCCCTAGTAAGCCTCTAGTTGACTAGCTCGTTGATCAATAGATGGTTAAGGCTTCCTGACCATGGACATTGGATGTCGTTGATAACGGGATCACATCATTAGGAGAATGATGTGATGGACAAGACCCAATCCTAAGCCTGGCACAAAGATCGTAGTTCGTATGCTAAAGCTTTTCTAATGTCAAAGTACCATTTCCTTAGACCATGAGATTGTGCAACTCCCGGATACCGTAGGAATGCTTTGGGTGCACCAAACGTCAGAACGTAACTGGGTGTCTATAAAGGTGCACTACGGGTATCTCCAAAAGTGTCTGTTGGGTTGGCACGAATCGAGACTGGGATTTGTCACTCCGGTAAACGGAGAGGTATCTCTGGGCCCACTCGGTAGGACATCATCAAAATGTGCACAATGTGACCAAGGGGTTGATCACAGGATGATGTGTTACGGAACGAGTAAAGAGACTTGCCGGTAATGAGATTGAACAAGGTATCGGCATACCAACGATCGAATCTCGGGCAAGTACAATACCGCCAGACAAAGGGATTGTATACGGGATCGATTGAGTCCTTGACATCATGGTTCATCCGATGAGATCATCGTGGAACATGTGGGAGCCAACATGGGTATCCAGATCCCGCTGTTGGTTATTGACCGGAGAACGTCTTGGTCATGTCTGCATGGTTCCCGAACCTGTAGGGTCTACACACTTAAGGTTCGGTGACGCTAGGGTTATAAAGGAAGTTTGTATGTGGTTACCGGATGTTGTTCGGAGTCCCAGATGAGATCTCGGACGTCACGAGGAGTTCCGGAATGGTCCGGAGGTAAATATTTATATATGGGAAGTCCTGTTTTGGTCAGCGGAAAAGTTTTGGGTTTTATCGGTAACGTACCGGGACCACCGGGAGGGTCCCGGGGGTCCACCAAGTGGGGCCACCATCCCCGGAGGGCAGCATGGGCAAGTGTGAGAGGGGACCAACCCCAGGTGGGCTGGTGCGCCCCCCCACAAGGGCCCAAGGCGCCTAGGGTTTGGGGAGGGGGCGCCCCACCTTGCTTGGGGGGCAAGTTTCCCCTCTCCCCCCCTTGGCCGCCCCCTAGATGGGATCTAGGGCTGGACGCCGCCCCTAGGGGGTGGAAACCTAGGTGGGGCGCAGCCCCCTCTCCCCCTATATATAGTGGAGGCAAAGGTGCAGCCTAACACACGAAGTTTCTTCTCCTATTGGCGCAGCCCTACCTCTCTTTCTCCTCATATCTCACGGTGCTTGGCGAAGCCCTGCAGGATTGCCACGCTCCTCCACCACCACAACGCCGTTGTGCTACTGCTGGACGGAGTCTTCCTCAACCTCTCCCTCTCTCCTTGCTAGATCAAGGCATGGGAGACGTCATCGTGCTGTACGTGTGTTGAACGCGGAGGTGCCGTCCGTTCGGCACAAGGATCTCCGGTGATTTGGATCACGACGAGTACGACTCCTTCAACCCCGTTCTCTTGAACGCTTCCGCTTAGCGATCTACAAGGGTATGTAGATGCACTCTCCTTCCCCTCGTTGCTAGTCTCTCCATGGATAGATCTTGGTGACTCATAGGAAAATTTTGAATTTCTACTACGTTCCCCAACAGTGGCATCATGAGCTAGGTCTATGCATAGTTTCTATGCACGAGTAGAACACAAAGTAGTTGTGGGCGTTGATTTTGTTCAATATGCTTACCGTTACTAGTCTTATCTTGATTCGGCGGCATCGTGGGATGAAGCGGCCCGGACCGACCTTACACGTACTCTTACGTGAGACAGGTTCCACCGACTGACATGCACTTGTTGCATAAGGTGGCTAGCGGGTGCCAGTCTCTCCCACTTTGGTCGGATCGGATTCAATGAAAAGGGTCCTTATGAAGGGTAAATAGCAATTGACATATCACGTTGTGGTTTTTGCGTAGGTAAGAAACGTTCTTGCTAGAAACCCATAGCAGCCACGTAAAACATGCAAACAACAATTAGAGGACGTCTAACTTGTTTTTGCAGGGTATGCTATGTGATGTGATATGGCCAAGAAAAATGTGATGAATGATATGTGATGTATGAGATTGATCATGTTCTTGTAATAGGAATCACGACTTGCATGTCGATGAGTATGACAACCGGCAGGAGCCATAGGAGTTGTCTTTATTTATTGTATGACCTGCATGTCATTGAACAACGCCATGTAATTACTTTACTTTATTGCTAACCGGTAGCCATAGTAGTAGAAGTAATAAGTTGTCGAGACACTTCATGGAGACACAATGATGGAGATCATGATGATGGAGATCATGGTGTCATGCCGGTGACGATGATGATCATGGAGCCCCGAAGATGAAGATCAAAAGGAGCAAAATGATATTGGCCATATCATGTCACTATTTGATTGCATGTGATGTTTATCATGTTTATACATCTTATTTGCTTAGAACGACGGTAGTAAATAAGATGATCCCTCATTAAAATTTCAAGAAAGTGTTCCCCCTAACTGTGCACCGTTGCGAAAGTTCGTCGTTTCGAAGCACCACGTGATGATCGGGTGTGATAGATTCTAACGTTCACATACAACGGGTGTAAGCCAGATTTACACACGCGAAACACTTAGGTTGACTTGACGAGCCTAGCATGTACGGACATGGCCACGGAACACAAGAGACCGAAAGGTCGAGCATGAGTCGTATGGTAGATACGATCAACATGAAGATGTTCACCTATGATGACTAGTCCATCTCACGTGATGATCGGACACAGCCTAGTTGACTCGGATCATGTAATCACTTAGATGACTAGAGGGGTGTCTATCTAAGTGGGAGTTCATAAGATGAACTTAATTATCCTGAACATAGTCAAAAGGTTTTTGGAAATTATGTCGTAGCTCGTGCTTAGTTCTACTGTTTTAGATATGTTCCTAGAGAAAATTTAGTTGAAAGTTGATAGTAGCAATTATGCGGACTGGGTCCGTGAACTGAGGATTGTCCTCGTTGCTTCGTAGAAGGCTTATGTCCTTAATGCACCGCTCGGTGTGCTGGACCTAGAACGTAGTCTATGGATGTTGCGAACATCTGACATACACGTTTTGATAACTACGTGATAGTTCAGTTAAATGGTTTAGAGTAGAGGCACCAAAGACTTTTTCGAAACGTCGCGGAACATATGAGATGTTTCAAGGGCTGAAATTGGGATTTCAGGCTCGTGCCCACGTCAAGAGGTATGAGACCTCCGACGATTTTCTTAGCCTGCAAACTAAGGGAGAAAAGCTCAATCGTTGAGCTTGTGCTCAGATTGTCTAAGTACAACAATCACTTTAATCGAGTAGGAGTTGATCTTCCAGATGAGATAGTGATGTTTCTCCAAAGTCATTGCCACCAAGCTGCTAGAGCTTCGCGGTGAACTATAACATATCAGGGATAGATATGATGATCCTTGAAGTATTCGCGATGTTTGACACCGTGCAAGTAGAAGTCAAGAAGGAGCATCAATTGTTGATGGTTAGTGAAACCACTAGTTTCAAGAAGGGCAAGGGCAAGAAGGGATACTTCATGAAACGGCAAATCAACTGCTGCTCTAGTGAAGAAGCCCAAGGTTGAACCCAAACTCGAGACTCGGTGCTTCTGTAATAAAGGGAACAGCCACTGGAACAGAATTACCCTAGATACTTGGTAGATGAGAAGGCTGGCAAGGTCGATAGAAGTATATTGGATATACATTATGTTAATGTGTACTTTACTGGTACTCCTAGTAGCACCAGGGCATTAGATACCGGTTCGGTTGCTAAGTGTTAGTAACTCTAAATAAAAGCTATGGAATAAACGGAGACTAGTTAAAGGTGAGTTGGCGATATGTGTTGGAAGTGTTTACAAGGTTGATGTGATCAAGCATCGCACGCTCTCTCTACCATCGAGATTGGTGTTAAACCTAAATAATTGTTATTTGGTGTTTGCGTTCAGCATAGACATGTGATTATGTCTATCGCAATACGGTTATTCATTTAAGGAGAATAATGGTTACTCTATTTATTTGAATAATACCTTCAATGGTCTTGCACCTAAAATCAATGGTTTATTGAATCTCGATTGTAGTGATACACATGTTCATGCCAAAAGATATAAGATAGTAATGATAGTACCACTTACTTGTGGCACTGCCATGTAAGTCATATTGGTATAAGACACATGAAGAAGCTCCATGTTGGTGGATCTTTGGACTCACTCGTTTTTGAAAAGTTTGAGACATGCGAACCATGTCTATTGGTGTATACGCATGAAGAAACTCCATGCAGATGGATCGTTTGGACTCACTTGATTTTGAATCACTTGAGATATGCAAATCATACCACATGGGCAAGATGACTGAAAAGCCTCGTTTTCAGTAAGATGGAACAAGATAGCAACTTGTTGGAAGTAGCACATTTTGATGTGTGCAGTCCAATGAGTGCTGAGGCATGCAGTGAATATCGTTATGTTCTTACTTCACGGATGATTTGAGTAGATACTGAGTATATTTACTTGATGAAACGCAAGTCTGAATTATAGAATGGTTCAAGTAATTTCAGAGTGAAGTTGAAGATCGTCGTGACAAGAGGATAAAATGTCTATGATATGATCATAGAGATGAGTATCTGAGTTATGAGTTTGGTATGCAATTGAGACATTGTGGAAATTGTTTCACAAGTAATACCGCCTGGAACACCATAGTGTGATGGTGTGTCCGAACATCATAATTGCACCCTATTGGATATGGTGCGTACCATGATATCTCTTATCGATTTACCAATATCGTTCATGGGTTAGGCATTAGAGACAACCGCACTCACTTTAATAGGGCACCACGTAATTCCGTTGAGACGACACCATTTGAACTATGGTTTGGAGAAACCTAAGTTGTCGTTTCTTAAAAGTTTGGGGTTGATAAGCTTGAACCCAAAGCGGATAAAATGCATCTTCATAGGACACCCAAAACAGTTGGGTATACCTCCTAATTCAGATCCGAAAGCAATAGGGATTGTTTCTTGAATCGGGTCCTTTCTCGAGGAAAAGTTTGTCTCGGAAAGTTGAGTGGGAGGATGGTGGAGACTTGATGAGGTTATTGAACCGTCACTTCAACTAGTGTGTAGCAGGCCACCAGAAGTTGTACATGTGGCACCAACGCCAATTGAAGTAGAATCTTATGATAGTGATCATGAAGTTTCGGATCAAGTCACTGTCGTACCTCGTAGGGTGACAAGGATGTGTACTACATCAGAGTGGTACGGTGATCCTATCTTGAAGGTCATGTTTCTAGACAACAATGAACCTACGAGCTATGGGGAAGTGATGGTGGGCCCATATTCCAACAAATGGTTAGAAGCCATGAAATCCGAGATAGGATCCATGTATCAGAACAAAGCATGGACTTTGGTGGACTTGCCGGATGATCGGCAAGCCATTGAGATATATGGATCTTCAAGAAGATGACGGACGTGGACGGTAATGTCACCGTCTATGAAGCTCGACTTGTGGCGAAGAGTTTTTCACAAGTTCAAGGAGTTGACTACGATGAGATTTTCTCATCCGTAGCGATGCTTAAGTCCATCGGAATCATGTTAGCATTAGCTGTATTTATGAAATCTGGCAGATGGATGTCAAAACGAGTTTCCTTACCAGTCTTCGTAAGGAAAGGTTGTATGTGATACAATCAGAAAGGTTTTGTCGATCCTAAGGATGCTAAAAGGTATGCTGGCTCCAGCGATCCTTCTAAGGATTGGAGTAAGCATCTCGGAGTTGGAATGTACTCTTTGATGAGATGATCAAAGATTTTGAGTTTATACAAAGTTTATGAGAAACTTGTATTTCCAAAGAAGTGAGTGGGAGCACTATAGAATTTCTGATGAGTATATGTTGTTTACATATTGTTGATCAGAAATGATGTAGAATTTCTGGAAAGCATATAGGGTTATTTGAAAGGTGTTTTTCAATAGAAAACCTGGATTAAGCTACTTGAACATTGAGCATCAGGATCTATAAGGATAGATCAAAATGCTTAATAATACTTTCAAATGAGCACATACCTTGACATGATCTTGAAGGTGTTCAAGATGGATCAGTCAAAGAAGGAGTTCTTGCCTTAGTTGTAAGGTATGAAGTTAAGACTTAAAGCTCAACCACGGCAGAAGAGAGACAAAGGATGAAGGTTGTCCCCTATGCTTTAGACGTAGGCTCAATAGTATGCTATGCTACATACCTGGCAAGAGGGTACAAAGGTGATCAAGGAGTAGATCACCAGATAGCGGTCAAAATTATCCTTAGAGGAATAAGGATATGTTTCTCGGTTATGGAGGTGATAAAGAGTTCGATGTAAAGAGTTGCGTCGATGCAAGCTTTAACACCTATCTGAATGGCTCCGAGTAGCAAACTGGATACGTATAGTGGAGCGACCATTTGGAATAGCTCCAAGTGGAGCGTGGAAGCAGCATTTACAATATGACCTAGAGACTTGCGAAGTACATACGGATCTGAATGTTGCAGATCCGTTGACTAAAACCTCTCTCACAAGAAAAACATGATCAAACCCCAGAACTCATTGAGTCTTAATCAGATGATGATGTGAACAAGTTTAGTGACACTAGTGAACTCTTTGGATGTTGGTCACATGGCGATATGACCTGTCAGTGTTAATCACATGGCGATGTGAACTAGATTATAGACTCTAGTGCAAGTGGGAGACTGTTGGAAATATGCCCTAGAGGCAATAATAAATTAGTTATTATTATTATATTTCCTTGTTCATGATAATCGTTTATTATCCATGCTATAATTGTTTTGATAGGAAACTCAGATACATGTGTGGGTACATAGACAACACCATGTCCCTAGTAAGCCTCTAATTTACTAGCTCGTTGATCAATATATGGTTACGGTTTCCTAACCATGGACATTGGATATCATTGATAACGGGATCACATCATTAGGAGAATGATGTGATGGACAAGACCCAATCCTAAGCCTAGCACAAAGATCGTAGTTCGTATGCTAAAGCTTTTCTAATGTCAAGTATCATTTCCTTAGACCATGAGATTGTGCAACTCCCGGATACCGTAGGAATGCTTTGGGTGCACCAAACGTCACAATGTAACTGGGTGGCCATAAAGGTGCACTACGGGTATCTTCGAAAGTGTCTGTTCGGTTGGCATGAATCGAGACTGGGATTTGTCACTCCGGTAAACGGAGAGGTATCTCTGGGCCCACTCGGTAGGACATCATCAAAATGTGCACAAATGTGACCAAGGGGTTGATCACGGGATGATGTGTTACGGAACGAGTAAAGAGACTTGCCAGTAACGAGATTGAACAAGGTATCGGCATACCGACGATCGAATCTCGGGCAAGTACAATACCGCTAGACAAAGGGAATTGTATACGGGATCGATTGAGTCCTTGACATCGTGGTTCATCCGATGAGATCATTGTGGAACATATGGGAGCCAACATGGGTATCCAGATCCCGCTGTTGGTTATTGACCGGAGAACGTCTCGGTCATGTCTGCATGGTTCCCGAACCCGTAGGGTCTACACACTTAAGGTTCGATGACGCTAGGGTTATAAAGGAAGTTTGTATGTGGTTACCGAATGTTGTTCAGACTCCCGGATGAGATCCCGGACGTCACGAGGAGTTGCGGAATGGTCCGGAGGTAAAGATTTATATATGGGAAGTCCTGTTTTGGTCAGCGGAAAAGTTTCAGGTTTTATCGGTAACGTACCGGGACCACCGGGAGGGTCCAGGGGGTCCACAAAGTGGGGCCACCATCCCCAGAGGGCAGCATGGGAAAGTGTGGGAGGGTACCAGCCCCAGGTGGGCTGGTGCGCCCCCCGACAAGGGCCCAAGGCGCCTAGGGTTTGGGGAGGGGGCGCCCCACCTTGCTTGGGGGGCAAGTTTCCCCTCTCCCCCCCCCTTGGCCGCCCCCTAGATGGGATCTAGGGCTGGCCGCCGTCCCTAGGGGTGGAAACCTAGGTGGGGCACAGCCCCCTCACCCCCTATATATAGTGGAGGCAAAGGTGCAGCCCAACACACGAAGTTTCTTCTCCTGTTGGTGCAGCCCTACCTCTGTTTCTCCTCATATCTCGCGGTGCTTGGCGAAGCCCTGCAGGATTGCCACGCTCCTCCACCTCCACCACCACGCCGTTGTGCTGCTGCTGGACTGAGTCTTCCTCAACCTCTCTGAGGGAGTCCTGGATTAGGGGGTGTCCAGATGGCTGGACTATGACATTTGGCCGGACTCCCGGACTATGAAGATACAAGATTGAAGACTTCGTCCCGTGTCCGGATCGGACTTTCCCTTGGCGTAGAAGGCAAGCTTGGCGATACGATATGAAGATCTCCTCCCATTGTAACCGACTCTGTGTAACCCTTGCCCTCTCCGATGTCTATATAAACCGGAGAGTTTTAGTCCGTAGGACGAACAACAATCATACCATAGGCTAGCTTCTAGGGTTTAGCCTCTCCGATCTCGTGGTAGATCAACTCTTGTACTACCCATATCATCAATATTAATCAAGCAGGAGTAGGGTTTTACCTCCACCGAGAGGGCCTGAACCTGGGTAAAAACATCGTGTCCCTTGTCTCCTGTTACCATCCGCCTAGACGCACAGTTCGGGACCCCCTACCCGAGATCCGCGGGTTTTGACACCGACATTGGTGCTTTCATTGAGAGTTCCTCTGTGTCGTCACCTTTAGGCACGATGGCTTCTTTGATCATCAACCATGACGCGGTCCAGGGTGAGACTTTTCTCCTCGGACAGATCTTCGTATTCGGCGGCTTTGCACTGCGGGCCAATTCGCTTGGCCATCTAGAGCGGATCGAAAGCTACGCCCCTGGCCATCAGGTCGGGTTTGGAAGCTTAAACTACACGGCCGACATCCGCGGGGACTTGATCTTCGACGGAATCGAGCCACGGCCAAGCGTGCCACACTGTCACGATGGGCATGACCTAGCTCTGCCGGCGGACAGCGCCCAGAGTGCCGCTCAGGTGTCCGCTCCGACCATTAGCTCGGAGCCGACTGTGCTAGTCAGGGATGGACGGTTGGACGCCGCCCCGGGAGCCGCAATCTCTACGGCGATAGAGCCTAACACCGCTTTAGTCCTTTGCAAGGCCAGTGACTCCAAGGTGCCGGACTCCTGTCCGGATTCCAAACCTTCCGCACCCCATCCGATCGAACCCGATTGGGCTTGATCATGGAGTTCACCGCCGCGGACATCTTTCAGCACTCGCCCTTTGGCGATATCCTGAATTCACTAAAGTCTCTCTCTTTGTCAGGAGAGCCCTGGCCAGACTATGGTCAGCACGGTTGGTATGCGGACGACGAAATTTGAAACCCACCCACCACCCACTTTGTAGCCACTGTCGACGATTTAACCGACATGCTCGACTTCGATTCCGAAGATATCGACGGTATGGACGCCAATGAAGGAGACGATCAAGAACCAGCACCTATAGGGCACTGGAAAGACACCCCATCATACGATGTATACATGGTGGACACACCTAAAATAAACAACGATGAGGATCAAAAGGGCGCAACCAGGGATCGCTCCCTCGAAAAACAACCAGAGCGGCGGTATAAGCGCCGCGCCAAGCCCCACCTCGACAAAGACCAAGCCATAGAGCAAGGCGAATCAACGGAAGACGAACATGCCATCGAGCAACCATCCAAACAGGGCGGACAAATCGAACAATCCGTCCCTGGGAAAGATAATAGTCCGGACGCCCTCATGCCGGACAAGTTGCTGGAACACCAGAACCTCCACCCAAGGCTCGTTGCCACTGCACATAGCCTGAAAAAGCAGAAGCGGAAGCTCAAAACAGCGGAAGATGAACTCAGAATCAGATGGGACAAAGTACTCAATACCGCACACAAGTATGGCAACAGTCATCACACAAAGAGCTATCCGAAGAGGAAATTACTACCGGAATTTTATGAAGAGGCCTTAGAGCCCCCACAGTCAAAAAACAAGGAAGCCACCAGGTCAGATAGACGACCCCATGATCGATCTCAAGCGACAAAGGGCGCCGCACTCAATACGGCACGCGATCCGCCCAAGGATTCGCGTCAAAAAACTGGTCCAACCAGATCCATCTATGGGCCAAGAAAGCAAGCTCCAGCGAGCAATGCAACGCAAAAAATATCCGAACATCGCGGCACACCCACATACAGGGGCGCCGCACATCCCCTATGTTTTACCGATGAGGTACTGGGTCATGAATTTCCAGCGGGATTCAAGCCCGTAAACATAGAAGCATACGACAGAACAACAGACCCTGGAGTCTCGATCGAGGATTATATCCTCCACATACACATGGCCAGAGGAGATGAGCTTCATGCCATAAAATACTTACCCCTTAAGCTCAAAGGGCCAGCCCGGCATTGGCTTAAAAGCCTTCCCGAAAACACCATGGGAAGCTGGGAAGCGCTCAAGGAGGCTTTCCGAGCAAATTTTCAAGGGACCTATGTCCGACCTCCGGATGTAGATGATCTGAGTCATATAACTCAGCAGCCCGGAGAGTTAGCCCGGAAACTCTGGAACAGATTTCTTACTAAAAAGAATCAGATAGTCGACTGTCCGGACATCGAGGCCCTAGCAGCTTTCAAACATAGCGTCCGAGACGAATTGCTCGCCAGACACCTCGGCCAAGAAAAGCCAAGAACAATGGCCGCATTAACAAGCCTCATGACCCGCTTTTGCGCAGGAGAGGATAGCTGGTTGGCAAGAAGCAGCACCAGCGACCCGAGTACATCCGAACTCAGAGATGGAAACAGGAAACCGTGTCGTAACAAAGAACAGCGCCGGATCAAGGATAACAGCCCGAGGAGCACGGCAGTCAACGCCCGATTCAAAAGCTCTCGGCAAAATCAGAAAAAGCCGCCCCCCAAAGATGACAGAGACGAGCTATCTAACCTCAACAAAATCCTAGAAAAAATATGTCAAATCCACAGTACCCCCGGGAGACCTACAAACCATACCCACAGAGACTATTGGGTCTTCAAGCAGTCCGGCAAACTCAACGCCGAACACAAGGGGCTCGACACACCAAGCGAGGATGACGATGCACCCCACAAGCAGAACACCGGAGAACAAAAGAAGTTCCCACAAGAAGTCAAAACAGTAAATTCACTTCAGATGACAAAAGGGAAAAACAAAACGGCGCCACTAGCCATACGCCCCGCCCCAGAGGAGCACCGCCACTGGTTGTTACAACAAATCACCTTCGATCATCAGGATTACTCTAGAGGGATCCGGAACGCAGGCTGGACTGCCTTGGTCTTGGATCCGATTATTGATGGACTCCAATTTACACATGTCCTTATGGACGGCGGCAGTGACCTAAACCTGTTATATCAGGACACAATCTGCAAACTAGGGGTCAACCCAGCAATAATTCGCCATGGCAACACTTCCTTTCAAGGAGTCACGCCGGGCCCAGATACCCAGAGCATGGGTTCCCTTTCATTAGAAGTCACGTTCGGCTCAACCGACAACTTCCGAAGCGAAAATCTAACCTTCCACATCACCCTATTCATAAGTCGCTATCAAGCGCTACTGGGACGTGAAGATTTCGCCCGCTTTAACGCAATACCGCATTATGCATCCCTTACACTCAAAATGCCCGGTCCACGAGGCATCATCTCATTAAAGGGAAATATCAATTGATCCCCAAAGTACGGGTGACGGTGCGGCCGCCTGGACAGCCGCACACTAATCCAGCCCTATTATCCCGGACACGGCTTGACGAGTCCGGCGTAAACATGCAAAGGTTTAATAACCGCATAACCCTGCACAAGGGGTTCCGCGTGTTTACGCCAGAAGATAATACGGCTCAATTTTGCTCATGTCTCTGTACTATATTTTCGTTATTTTAATATAGATTTCTCGCACGATTATTTTTTACTAAGTTCCTCTCTTTCGCAGACGAACACCGTGCTACGCCCGTCCAGGATACGGCACACGGAGACACAGGCGCAGATGTGCAGTAGGGACCCGTTTTAAGGATTCTTTTCAGATTAAGACCCTGCGTAAACCTTTTTTACTGTCTCTTGTTGACAACATCCCCCGGTTTTCGCTATAACAGAGGAGGAGGCTGGCGTCTTGGCATGTGGCCACGCCAGAATTTTGCGCGTACCTGGACACCAGGGGCTTTTTTACCAAGGGCTTCGGTTCGGCCCGTCTTCATAAAGACCGAATACCTTAGGGAGTGTTCGGCGTCGCGAGTTTGGCCTTATAGGCATCAGCTCCAAATCAAGTCTTTGGTCAAATGTTGGGTTTGCCCGGCTCCTGTGTTTTGCTGCCTTATGTTCCTTTATATCAGCTAACGCGGCACCAGGAGAACTACTGTTATTGTGCCCCGGTTCGGCCAGGCGAGCACCTCGGTAGAGAAAGCCGAAAACTGACTGTCATGATTTAGCGAGAGACTGGTCAACCACTCGATGACTCTCGGAATCTTTAGGATTCCTCCGCATTAATGAAGGGCCGCTTCCCGGTCAGGCACACACGCGCCCGAATTTGGGCGAGTGCGGTGCCTCTAGGGGCTATTAAGTAGCCCCACTGTCAAACTCCTATGGCTAAGTGAAAGTGATAAAGCATTATAGTCCGGTTGCCTAGTTCGCCGCGCCATCACCTCCTTTGTAGGACCAAGACGTTGGATTAAGTGTGCAAAGGCGCCTTTTCGCGAACACCCCCGCATTATATGCGTGGGGGCTGAAGCCAACGACTGCCATCTTTCAGGTTATATAAACATATACATTAACGGCCGCACAGGAGGTATTATAATTCTTGCAAGCACAAGTATAAAAAGCTTTTATATTCTATCAAAATATTCCATTTACAATAGCACATGCTATTCGAACACAACATCCTTCGAGCACTGCGTTTCTATTAAACGAGTGCCCGGAAGAACTTCCTCAAAGTAGTGCTTGGCAGGTAATCGGCTTTCGTCCGAATCCCGGGATGCAACAATACTGACCTTCATATCCGCCCAGTATGTCTTGACACGGGCAAGAGCCATTTGTGCACCCTCTATGCACACCGACCTCTTCATTGCATCAACGTGCGGCACCGAACCAAGGAACTGCTGCACCAAGCTAAAATAACTCTTCGGCTCTGGCTCTCCCGGCCACAAACGACCCGCAACATACTTCATGGCGAGTCCGGATAACCTGTTCAGCTCCGCCCAGGCGGCCAAACGGTCAGATACCGAAAGTGGGCGTTCTGGATTGTGGAACTGCTACCAAAAAAGTTCTTCCAATTTATGGTCACCTCGACCTCGGAAGTGTTCGGTTGCGTCTGCCGCACTCGCTGCCAAATCCAGATACGCGTTTTCCGCACTCCACTGCCTGTCTAACGGAGCATACTTAGGATCCCCGAACTTCATCCGCCGCATATAGGGCTTTCCAGCCATGATATCTCCAACCTGACACAGCTCCTCCTTCATAGCTCTCATTGCAGAGCGAGTATCCTTGGCCTCGGCAGTGATCTTCTCAAGGTCCTTCTGAGCCGCCCCTTCTCTTCGTTCGAGAAATTTACAGCGGACGGCAGCATCCTTCAATTGTATAGCCATATCGGCTATTACTTTCTTGCTCTGGCAGTGAGCAGCCTGTTCGGCTTTCAGCTCTTCAGCCGCCTTAACGGCAGCCGCATCACTTTTCCTTGCTTGCTCCTTAGCTCGGGCAAGTTCTGCCCGAATGTTCTCCACGCCAGCAGCACCATCTACATTAAGCACATATATTATAAGGCACGAGCATCGAACTCCTCTTATCAGATGACTATGGAGCATACCTTGTGCCTCGTCCAGCCGCTTATTTACAAGCGCGATGTCGGCATCCGCCACATCAAGTTGCCGCTTTAGCTCGGCAGATTCATCAGTCCGGCTAGTCACCAAATGCCTCGCCACCTTCATAAAAAGGTGACACTTTACACCTGGGGTTATGATCCTCTGTGCGCCATCACTTTTTGACGACACACAGAGTCTCAGGGGCTACTATTTATACAGGGCGCATTTCTATATGCGGCTCTACCAAAAGGTACACCTTTCCACGTACCTCAAAGCCTGTCAGTAAACTGCTGACAGCCTCGTACAATCCGCTTTCCACGGATGAAATCCTTCCTATCACCGTGTTCATCAACATACGGTGTTCTTCTGAGATGGACGCTCGCCCGAGCAGATCCCTCAGCCCCTCCAACCGCGCACCAGAGGGTGCCGGACTAGCCTGCCGACCTTTTTTAGGGTCCAAACTTGGGAAAACCCTCCGCGAGGACACCTCGGGGTCGCCTGCCTCGTAAGACGGTGCAGCCAGGGGAGGCGTTTCGCCCTCCATCATCTCCGGACGAAGATCCCCTGAAGACGAGCTCTGCTGAGAAGGGTTGAGATCCGAACTGCAAGGTAATATTTCGGTTATCTTCCTTAGAAATAAAATAGGGATGCCACTCATTTTTGAACCCCTCTCTTTACTTACGACTCGGAGGAGATCTGATCCCCTTGAGGGCGCAATGCAGCTGGGGCATTCTCCGGCGCCGGATCCTCTGACGAAGATTTCTTCCCCCGTTTCGAGGTCATCCCCTCCGGGTCTTCAGAGGCAGTCCTTTTCTTTCCCAGGTTAGGGGAATTCTCGATTCCTCCCCTCCTAACAGCCTCCTTCGCGGAGGCGGTAGCTCCTTGGTTCCCCTCTTCACCCTCCGCCGAAAGTATAATCTCCAGCATCCTGGTTAACACAGGATGCGGCACGGTCTCGGGCAGGGGGGCTGGACACCTGATAAGCTTTGCCTTCGCTATCCACTCCTATTCAAAAGATAGCTCTGCTAAAAGGCAATTTTATGATGAAAATACGGATGGCGTGTCCAAATACGGGGCTACTTACCTGAGCGTCCGGTCGATTGCAGCTCAGACCTGCGTCCTCAGACAAGTCCGGACACCTTGCTTGTGATCCGAAGAACAATTTGTACATCTCCACGGGTGTCGTGCCCATAAAATGTTGGAGGACTCGCGGTCCCTTTGAATTAAATTCCCACAGGCGGAGAGGGCGACGTTTGCAGGGCAGCGTGAGGCGAATCAGCATAACTTGCGCCACTATGGTCAAGTTAATATCTCTTTTTGGGAGATCTCGAATGCGGTCCTGCAGTAGGGGCACATCTTTGGATGGCCCCCAGATAAGCCCTTCATTGACCCATGACGCTCGCCGTGGTGGGGGACCCGAGCAAAAAGCGGGTGGCGCCACCCATGTGGTGCCCCTGGGGGCTGTGATGTAAAACCAGTCCCGTTGCCATAAGCCGAATTCCTCTTGGAAAGAACCCTTGGGCCATGGAGTGTCGGCCATCTTGCTTATGATAGCTCCTCCGCACTCAGCGTGTTACCGCTCGATCATCTTCGGTTCCACCTTGAAGGTTCTAAGCCACAATCCGAAGTGAGGAGTAACATGGAGGAAGGCCTCACACACGACAATGAATGATGAGATTTGGAGGATGGACTCCAAGCTAAGTCGTGGAATTCCAGCCCGTAATAAAACATAAGCCCCCTCACAAAGGGATCAATCGGGAAGCCTAGCCCCCGAAGAAAGTGAGATGTGAACACCACGCTCTCACCAGGCCGGGCAGTGGGAATGGTCTGCCCTTGAGCAGGCAGCCTATGCGAGATTTCGCCGGTTAGGTACCTGGCATCTCTCAGCTTTCGCACATCTTCTTCCTTAATGGAGGAAAGCATCCACCGGCCTTGGAGGTCTGAGCCGGACATCATCGAAGGTCTGAAGCGCCTAAAACTAGAGCTTTGGGTGTTGGAACTCGAAGCGAGGGGCGGATTCGATTGGATTGAAAAGAAAGGAGTTGAATACCAAGAGCCCTCCCCGTAACCGTTTGGGACTTGCTTTCAATTAGGGAGTCATACCAAAGGCACGGTTGGGTTACCCACACCCGTATTGATGAGAATCCTGGAATAAGGGGACACGATCTCTGCTTTGACAAGACGTGCCAAGGGAACCGCCTCGCTAAACGTGCTGAGGCGGAACAGTAAAATGATTCGAGTAGAGACTTGGCCATGGCGTGATGTCACGCTGCGAATATGTCAGCAGATTAGATTGGTGCGGATATTATTCTCTCTACGGTGTTATGTGGAACTTATTTTGCAGAGCCGGACACTATCCTTGTGTTCAACATCTTGTATGACGTATTCGGAAGAGAAACCCGCCTTGCAATGCTGAAGAGAATTTGCGCGCCGGACTCATCGTCATTGAAGCCTGGTTCAGGGGCTACTGAAGGAGTCCTGGATTAGGGGGTGTCCGGATGGCCGGACTATGACCTTTGGCCGGACTCCCGGACTATGAAGATACAAGATTGAAGACTTCGTCCTGTGTCCGGATGGGACTTTCCTTGGCGTAGAAGGCAATCTTGGCGATACGATATGAAGATCTCCTCCCATTGTAACCGACTCTGTGTAACCCTAGCCCTCTCCGGTGTCTATATAAACTGGAGAGTTTTAGTCCGTAGGACGAACAACAATCATACCATAGGCTAGCTTCTAGGGTTTAGCCACTCCGATCTCGTGGTAGATCAAACTCTTGTACTACCCATATCATCAATATTAATCAAGCAGGAGTAGGGTTTTACCTCCACCGAGAGGGCCCAAACCTGGGTAAAAACATCGTGTCCCTTGTCTCCTGTTACCATCCGCCTAGACGCACAGTTCGGGACCCCCTACCCGAGATCCGCCAGTTTTGACACCGACACTCTCCCTCTCTCCTTGCTGGATCAAGGCATGGGAGACGTCACCGAGCTGTACATGTGTTGAACGCGGAGGTGCCGTCCGTTCGGCACTAGGATCTCCGGTGATTTGGATCACGACGAGTACGACTCCTTCAACCCCGTTCTCTTGAACGCTTCCGCTTAGCGATCTACAAGGGTATGTAGATGCACTCTCCTTCCCCTTGTTGCTAGTCTCTCCATGGATAGATCTTGGTGACTCGTAGGAAAATTTTGAATTTCTGCTATGTTCCCCAACACTCGACTCGGGGCGCCGGCCCACCGAACGGCGCCTAAGTAGCAGCGACTTTCGTGGCCAGGTCGACGTGCTTCTGAACAATGGCGTCCAAAGATTCCAGCCGCTGGAAGAAGGCCAACATCTTTCTATCCTTGCTTGCCTTGTAGTGGCCTATGTAGACGATTTCCTCGTAGACGTGGATGTGCAGGTCGACGGTTTCTTGCATGGCGAGGAGCTGCACGGCGAGCGCAGCCTTGAGGTGCACATTCTTCGTCGCGACCTCCGGCACCTGCAGGGCCACCAGAGCATGAAAGAGTTCGTCACCATGTAGGCCAATGAGGGTGGCAGGCAATGAGGAGCCTGGGCACGCGGGCTGGAGCAGTACGACAAGGTCGTCCGCGCGCTTCTTGACGGCGGTGAACTTGCGGATGGAGTTGACCATCATGTCGTCCATGCGAGAGGCGAAGCCGGCGTCGGTGAGGGCTATGATGCCTGCGGTCGCCAGCACAGTCTGGGAACGCTGCACGGTGTAGGGCCACAGGCCAGCGCCTTGGATGATTTGGCACAGCCGACTGCCGCTCACGTCCATCGCCTCCATAGGTGCTTGTGGCTTCTGGTCACTTGGTCTTGGATTGGAGTGAGCAGTGTTGCGCAGAGACTTGGGAGTAGATAGATTGGAGTGGTGGGGCGCCTTTATTATATGAGAGTCCAAACTCTGTTGCATTCACATCGTGCTGGATCTATTCTTCTTCTCCAATTAATTCCCTCTGCATGTTATTGAGGATGCATCATTGACCGTTCAACGTCTCGGGAACCGCTACCCTCTTCCTCCTTGGCATTCAAGCACCTATGGACCCGTCGACGACGAGCTGCCTATGGTGACTTCGTAAATTTCAAGATGATAGTGTCGTGTGTGTGTGCATTCATAGGGGTGAGTGTATGCGCGTGTATATGAGCGCTTGCGTCTGTACTGTGTCCAAAAAAATGTAAATGCGTGTCAAAAAGAGACTAGTCAGTATACTCAATATTGTGCACCTCGGAGAGGAAAACGATAGAACTAGTATGTATCTATTTACGGTGCAGATTCACTCATTTGCTCCATATGTACTCCGTCTCGGTGTAGTCTAGTCACTTGTTGAAATCTCTAGAAGGGCAAATACTCCTTTCTGGTTTACAGGGCTATACTAGCAAGTAGTTGTACGTACTAGTACAATAGTGGGCTCACATAGCAATTTTGTCTCATGCAAGAGCCTGGCTATATGCGTGCTCCAATGTTCGGAACTGCAATGTTCGTTTTGCGCTTGGCTCTTCGCCTCTTCGAGAAGACCAACAATGATGTTACTACTACTACTTCTACAGTGTCGAATCCACTGCTGCATGTCCGTCCACCGCGAGCGGGACGGATAGCTTGTTGTAGATGTACCACTAAGCGAAAGTTTGTCCTTGTTTGCGAGCAACCGCGCGCATGGGCGAGGGAGAAGGCGTGTAGTAAAATCAAGCTTCTCCTCGTTGTACGAGTTGACGCAACACATCATAGCACTGGCCCCACATGCTTGCCTCTAAACTTGGCTGAAAGACCCGCAGTGTACAATATATTTGCTGCAACCTCTAACATTTACCCACCACAAATTGAAATATATGTGGCCGTATGCATCATTCTGATGCAGAGGCCGGGGAGTCCCTCCTTTTCGAAAAAACAAATTAAAATATATATTCCGGTCTTGACCAGATGAGCGTGCAAACTACAATCACCAGGGTGACAGGTAGGGCCAGAAGACTATTTTAAAAAAAATTAAACTTCAAGACGGCCACATAGCATGGAGCCGACCCCAACGATTTTAAGCGTACAGGCACGATACACGCTATCCTAGACTACTCTACACATGAAACTGCGACACGAGCATCCGGGCTGCGCTTGGCTCTTCGCCTCTTCGGGAAGTCGAACAATGATGGAGTACTACTGCACTGGAGGAGTACGACAGTACGCCTCTAGCCATCTGACACCGATTGAACGGCTACATGTCCACCGCGTGCGGGAAGGAGAGCGTGTAGCAAAAGCTTCTCCTAGTCTTGCCAGCCACCATGCTCATGGGCGAGGGAGGGACGCCCCTGCCTTTGCGTGTATGACAAGTGGGCCCGACAAGTGCGTGGCCAACCTGTCATACAGCCAAAGGCAGGTGCAGTTAAGTCTGCGAGGGATAGGATAATCAAACTTCTCGTTGATGTACGAGTTGATGCGACACATCAAAGCACTGCACTCAATATATTTCAATAATTTTCATTTACCGATGCATTAATTACAACGCATGCATGCATGCCGTGACTCTTCTTTTGATACTTGCATGTGTTGATTTAATGCACCTTGAAGTAGTACTCCCTTTGTTCCTAAATATAAGTCTTTGTAGGGATTCCATTATGAAATACATACGGATGTATATAGGTGCATTTTAAGTGTGGATTCATTCATTTTGCTCCGTATGTAGTCCACCTAGTGAAATCTCTATAAAGACTTACATTTAGGAACGGAGGGAGTATAAAATATGTGACGGTAAAGCTTTGTAATACCCCGGCCCAAGTCGATAGATGGTTGTGCACGAGGAGGGCGAGATCATGCAGACCAAACAGGACCCGATGATGGAGCTCTCTAAGGTCTCGATGGACCTCACCATGCTCCATTGCCCCTTGTGCCTCCGCCCCTTGACGCCTCCAGTGTATGAGGTTCGAATACACCTCGTCTGTTCGACTGATTGAGCAAGGTGCAGGTTTCTTGATTGATGTGTTGTTCGATTGATTTCTGCAGTGCAAGGGAGGGCACCTGGCCTGCGCGGACTGCCGCGTCGAGCGCCCCGGGAACCAGCGGCAGTGCCAGAAGTGCGAGAGCGGCGGTGGCTTCGATGTGCAGAACACGGCGGTGGACTCCGTCCTTTCGTCGGTGAGGGGTGGAGTGCCCGCACGAAGGCTGTGGGCTCTACGTCACTTACCACAAGCTCGCTGATCACCAGAGCGTGTGTTCGCTCGCGCCTTGCAAATGCCCCGTGCCCATCTGCGGCTACGAAGGCCCGCCGCTGGGGCTCTACCACCACATCAGCACGACGCATCCCATGCCCGTGCACAGGATCCAGTACAGCAAGGTGCTCCAGCTACAAGTGCCACTGTCGGAGCCACGGCTCTTGCTGTTCGCGGAGGAGGACCGCCGCGCGTTTTTCTAGGTCGGCGGCGTGCTCGACAGTGGCGCGCCTATCACCGTGTCGGTTGTCTACATCAGAGCGGGGGTGTCCCCACTGCCGCACTACTTGGCCAAGCTGTGGGCGAACGGCCCGCCGGGGGAGCCCAAAGGCACGACCGACACCGTCAAGGTGGAAATGGAGGTGACAAGCAGCAAGGATCCCGGTGACGTCGACATGCGAGAGCTGACCTTCTTGACAGTTCCGCCCAAGCTGCTGCACGAGGCTAAGCTTGTGTCCCTCCACATTCAGATTGACAAGCTCACGTCCTAAATGTTTCGATAGTGCCTTCTGTTTATCTTAGTAATATGCTAATATAGGGATTAGCTTGGTCTACTTTAGCTTAAGAAATGGTGGGTTTTGGTGGCGATGCAGCAATTACTTCAACATCAGATCAGTAATTTCCAATAGTCGAACGGATATTTTGTGTCTGTTGGATATAAAGTTCCTTTGGGTAAGAAGTACTACTTGTCATCAAAATGGATAAAAGGAGATGTATGTAGACGTATTTTAGTTCTAGATACGTCCTTTTTTATCCATTTTGATGACAAGCACTCCCTCCGTTCCACAATACATGTCTTCCATTTGTCAAAATATAGATGTATCTAGACATGTTTTAGTATATAGGTACATCAATGATAGAGCCAATCGGATGGTTGAGAACACTACAATTCGTAGCTACAGATGTGTGTGTAACTCCCAGATGCAGAGGCCGGGGGTCATCATCCTCCTTTTCGAGAAAAAACAGACGCGTGTGTGAGAGGACGAGTGTGTGCGTGCACCTCTTCTCTTCCTGTATAACGTACTACTAAACTCAGAGTACAAGTTTTTGTGGGTGGCACGATGGTGCGTGCGAGAAGTCCTGAGAGATAGGTTTAATGCGTCTGAAAAAAGGACTAGCCTAGAGCTTGCCACGCGGCTATTCCTATCGAACGCCCCATTAACCGTAAGATATATATACGATGGTGCCAGTTATTGCACGTACACAGCAGTACTCCCTCCTTTTCGATTTATAGGGCTCAATTCAAAAATCTCACCAACCAAGATGGTGAGTGGTGGAATATTTTTTGTAGTTTGCAAAAGCACCTAATTAATGCTCTTGTTTTTCTCAAAAAATTATGTTTATCAATGCATTAATTGCAATGCATGCATGCATAAAGTACATGCATTGGTAAATTTTCTCTTAATACTTGCATGCAATGATTTAATGCACCTTGGAATCTGAACATGTGTTGGGGAACAACCAAATTGAGCCTTATAAAATGGAAAAACTAAAATTTTGAGAAAAAGAAGTACTCCATCCGGGAATAGTGCCGCACTTCGAAACTAGAACCGTCAATAAATTTTGAGCTTGCGGCTCGTCACATTCCAAATTACTCCATGCTATATTGAATTGCAAACATGTTCACACCGATCACAACCTAAACGGTTTCCCACTTAGGAGCGTATTAGTACCACGCAATATTGAATTCCAAATCTGTTCACAACCTAAACAGTTTCCCACTTAGGAGCGTATTAGTACTCGGTTATAAATACTAGGATGCCAAGATGACTGCACATTCCTCCTCAACTCCTCATCCACAAAAACAAACAAGTCATTCAGCATCCTTCCCTTGCGTCTGCCATGGCCAGCGTGAGTTCTGGGTCGAGAGATTGCCACCAGGGAGAGGCGAGCATGGAAGCGGAAGCACGAGAGATGTCACGCCTCGCTGCGAGAGCATCCGACATGTCCCGCCGCGCGGAAGTAGCAGCATAGAGGTCCCGCCGCGCTGCTGAAGTAGCACGGAGGTCCCGCCGCACCGTCGATGCAGCAGACTGGTCCGGCCGCGCCGCGGAAGCAGCAGAGATGTCCCGCCGCGCCACGAATGCAGCAGAGATGTCCCGCCGCGCCGCGGCAGCCTGGGAAAATTTCTCACGGGCAGGCGATGACTGATACGAGCGCATGCATGCGATCGTCCATAGCCAGATGGATGAGATCTCCGGCTGGGCAAGGTTGCAGGACGACGTGAAAGCTTCGTTTGAACAGGCTACCGGCATCATCCGGCAACTAAGGGAGGGCAATGAGAGGCTCCGGGCCGAGCGCGACCTACTGAGGGAGAAGATCGTCCGAAGTGCAGACCAGCAGGAGGAGACCAGTGCCTTGTTGAAGAGGACCGGCGTCATCGTCAAGAAACTTATAGACGAGAATGACATGCTCTGCAACGAGCGCCAAAGGCTGGTGGAGGAATCTGTGGATGTTCTCAAGCAGCATCTTGAGGACACGAAAGAGCTCATCGCCGCTCGCCGCGGAGACTAGTTGTCGCGGCCTGCAGCAACACATCAAGAAAGCAGAGATCAGCGAGCCAGATCCTTGTCTTCCTTCTTCGTTTGCCCTTGTGTATTTCAGGCGTAGCCGCATGTGGCTTTTTTAATTATCTTTCTAATTATGTAAGACAATTAATCGTCCTTATCTTTCTGTGGAAGATCAATGTTGCGAGGCTGGAATGAAGAAAACTCTTGGTGTGGTGACCCAGGTGTTGCTGTTCTTCTAGTTGCTGCTGGGCTTCCTTCAGTTTCCTGGTTTCTTTTGATTTAATAATCGGTTTAGGATGTGGATTGTGTCGTTGGTTGTGAAATGTTGGGTTCTAGCACGGATGTTTGGCCTTTGTTGGCCTCTTGGGATGTTGCGATTTCAATCTGGTAGCTTTTAGTCCTTCATGTTAGGCTGGAGTTGTGTTGAACTTCTTGTGAATTGTGGTGGTTATCAGTAATCAAAATCAGAAGGGGCAAGCCCTTCTTTGATCAAAAAAAAATTTAATCGTCCTTATATATTCACCAGTCTTGCTATAAGTCGCAGTAGATGCTATATAGGTCCGTCGGATCTTACATCAAGATCCGTGCTTTCAGATTTTATTTTTTCTCTCTTAAATCTCAGTCGAGTGAGACATAGCCACGCCATTAAACAGAGGCTCGGGGCCATTAATGGAGACCTTGGGAGAGAGGTGGACGGAAGATGGAGGTCAAAGGGCTCTCCTCCCGATAAGGACGCGCAGGGGTCTGATCGCACGCCTCTCGTACTCAAATAGCTACCCTGCATGGCGCCTCCTAGCTAATAAAAAACGGGGACGCGTGGCGGCACGTAAATGGTACTAGTAAGTAGAACGCCCACGGTTTAAATAATACTTATGTTTCCGATTGTAACGTGACAGCACTTGTTCCAAAATGACTTTGTTGATTGTTAATGTGTGCGCCTTCGCAAATCGGACTGAAAATTTACCACAGCATGTTGGTGCCATGTCATGGCACCAAGCCAAGTTTCGTTATTTTCGTGCATGTTTTGGATTTACAAGAATTAAAAAACTAAGCTTCTCAATGTTTCCAACCCAGCCACGACGCCCAGAATTTTGAATTTCATTCTCATTTCTTGCATGGAACCTAGAAATTTGCCCAAGGACACACATGTGATTTTTCAACCAACTTTGGTGCACTGGAACATGTGCTTGTATTTCAAATTTGAATTATGCACACAAAGGTGACACGGTCCCACCCAGAACCACGAGCCTTCTTGAGAGAAGCTCCGATTTGCAAGAAGCTTATACCAAAATTTGTTCCTATTTGGCCAATTTTTTTACCATGGCATGGTACTACCATGACATGACACCATGCCAAGTTTCATGATTTTAAAACCAAGTTTCTCAATGTTCTCGACCGAGCCACGATGCCCAGATGTTTGAATCTTATTCTCGGTTTTTGCATGGGATATACTCCCTCCTTCCATCTATATAGGGCCTAATGTGTTTTTCAAGACAGCCTTTGACTATTGACAAGATTAATAGCACATGAGATGTATACTATGAAAATTATATTATTGGAAGCTCCTTTGACATACAAATTTGAAGGCATGCTTTGTGTAAGTTGCATGTCATATATTATTGCTCTAACGTTTGGTCAAAGTTCGCCTCGAAAAAAACATTAGGACCTATATAGATGGAAGGAGGGAGTAGAAATTCAACCAAGGACACACATATGATTTTTCAACCCACTTTGGTGCACCGGAGCATGTGCATGCAATTCATATTTTTATTATGCACATTAAAAGTCCAGAAACTCAATTAACGTATAAAAAGGCCAAATGAACCCGAAATAATTCCAAAATTTAACAGGGCACTTATATAGTTCTATGTTGCCTCTGTAAATAAAATCAGGGGGGAGGCAGCGTATACCGTTTCGCACATAAAGGTGACACGTTCCCTCTCGGAACCACGAGGCTTGTTGAGAGAATCTCCGGTTTTGTAAGAGGCTTATACCAAAACTTGTCCCAATTTATCCAAAAATTATACGTATGAAAACAGGGTTTAGATTATCCCGAACATCTCGCTACCTAGACCAATAATGTACTATGATTTGAATTCAACATAAAATGGATACAAATATTTGAATTGGAGAGTGTATGGTACATGTAGTTCATAGTGAAATATGATTACTGCTATATGCATGTCTTTTTGTTATCAAGGTAATATTTAAATTATTGTATAACTTGACAACAATCGTATTCAAATTAGGAAAATTGATTCAAATTTAGTCCATATGGTAGACGACAATATATATGTTCACATGGTCGAGTAAAATGTTCATATATGATGGAAGATCAAAATGTACGACTACATCAATTATAAACCACAAGGTCGCCTAATGATATATTCGAATTCAACATAACATGGATTCAAAAATTGAAATTCGAGATCATGACATCTATAATCATATAAAAAGGGACATTACTCTTTCTTTGGTGGGAATCAATTTGTTTTTTGTTGTTGTTGAGGGAAGTGCGAATCGATTTGGTACTGTGTAGGGTAATCTTGTTCTCCCGATTTTTTTTTACATTTTTCTTGTAGTTTTTAAAATGGCATCTATAGCAATATAGTAAAAGGGGACATGACTCTCTTGTGTCTTGTATGAATTGTTTTTTTACACGTTAAGTTTGTTCTGTCGAACAAGGAATCCGCACCTTGTTATCCCGAAATTTTCAAGCTCGAGTATCTTTTGTCTCACCTGCTTTGAAACTCCCGCTTCTTCAACTCGCGCCGCGCCTTGTTATCCCGAAATTTGGACGCGCGCGAGAACTCCCTCCTCATCCGAAATCGCTCCTGCAGCCCAGACACGCGAAATCCCCTTCTACCCCTCAGCCGGAAATGAAGCTCCACGTCGCGGTGTCAAAACCGGTGGGGGTACGCTGGTAACTTACCCTACATTTTGGATAAGCGCGTCCCTAAGCTTGGCTCCCCCCTCGCCCTTCGCCCCCCTCCCCCCATTCGTACACCGAGGCCGCCAAAACCCGCGAAACCCCACGCTCCTCCGTCGGCCTCCCGACCGCCGCCCAGCCGGAGACTCTTCCCCAACTACGTCGTCCACCACAACAGCTCGTCGTCCCTCATCCACCGCACTGGATGAGGATCCATTGTCGATCTCGTCATCCTGCCGGATCAGCCGCCCCGTCCTCCACCTCCAAAGAGCTGTCCCGATGTTCGCCTCGTCTATCGCGCCACCTCAATCCCCACAGCGCCGTCTTGACCTGCCCCACTGGAACCACAGCACCCTCACCAATTCCTCTGATGAAGCCGAGACCAACTCGGTGCCACCAAGGAGGTTCTGCACTCACCGCTGCATTTTATCTTTTATTCGATTTCACGGGGCTGCCGGTGCTCGATACCGAGCGGACATGGTGTCTCCATTGATGGCGCTGTTGTCGGCCACATCATCCACGCCGTCTCTCCCCCATGTCGTCGCTTCCTCGGCGGCGACTTCCACAACGGCACTAGCTGCAACTGCTCCAGCTCTCGCTCGCGCTGCGTCTCTGTTCTTGCTGTCGGTCGCGCTGCTGTACTGCTCCTGCTTTCGTTCGTGATGTTGCTCTGCTCTTGCTCTCGCTTGTGCTTCTGCTGCTGCACGACCTCCGGCAGCTACAGGAGTTGTTGCTTTAGCACTCGCTCGCGATGCTACTGCAGGACTTGCTCTCTGCTAGTGCGTTCCCTGCTCGAGTGTTTGCTAATTTAGATCACTGCTTCTCTGCTACTAGTGCTCGAATGCCCTAAACATGTATTGCAATGCTCTATTACTAGTTCAATCAGTTTCGATAGTAAAATTCAGTTTCGACTGTGAAGTTCATTTTCTTCAGTTAAGTTCAGAGTGAACAGTACTTACAGCATCTGTCGGAGTGGCCGTGGCGGGGCTGATGCATTTTACATCTAGAACTTTTTGGTGATGTATTTTACATCATCTATTGCAGATGATATTAGGGTCCCACTTGAGATTAACGTTGTCTGTTTTGTCATGCTTCAGCCTCGTCGCCGTACACCTTAGCGGAGCTGCTCCAACGATGGAACCGTCCATCACAGCGGAGCAGTACCCTCGGCACCGTTTCTAGAGGCCTCGGATCTTCTTCCCCGCCTCCGACAGTCACACCAGCATCATCACCATCCTCCACGTCCAACCCAATGATGCTGAGGTCCACAATGCTATGCCAAAGAGGTTGTACACTCGTTGCATCACTTTGTTTCTCCATTCCTCTGTTCTTCCAATTCATGTGAGCCAAACACCCAGGTTGACTGAAATCCTATGTTTCGAAATGCTCTGTTTTGCACGTGCATTCCTATCCTATTCCTGTGTTTTTCCTGTCCCTGCGTTTATAGAATCCTCCCATTCTAAGGATCCCTTACAGATTTACTTCATTTTCAGATTGGCGTCAAGAAAACTCTGTGTGTTATGTCCTGCTCCTGCCATGCCGTCATCCACCCCACCTGAAGTGCACCATCGACAGAAGTGTTCACTGCAGTAGAGGTCCCCCATGTAGACTTTCTTTCGCCGCCTCAGATCACCTTCCTCATTGCCGGCAGCCACGCCAACCGCATTACCATCATTGACTGAGCAGATGAACCTAAGGACTACACAGTTACGGAAGAGAGGTCGCAGTCTTTCGTGTTTGCTTACGTTATACATCGGTTATTATTACCTGCTACTTTACCGTTCAATCTTGAGTTTTGAATTGCCCATGGGTCTCATATCGAGCCAGCAACGAATAGTATCTGTCTACTATCTGGTTCATCTGGGGTCTTCTATGTGGTTCATATTGGGTGGGCAACAAACAATAGATGATCCATTGTCTATCTTTTTAAACTGAAGCTATAATCTACCTGCTATCATTAATTTTGGATCCATCCACTCGTTTGCTACCATCAGTCTTGATTTTTGCATGCACCCCTTATGCCTTACAAAATCTAACTATTTTTTTATTATGCATGTCAGTTATTGTACACAACCGTACTGAACATGTAGAGAAAAAGAGAAGACCATTGCGTGCGAATATAATGTCATGGAGACACCGCTCCATGGTGGGCGAAGTGCCCCCCCCCCCTCTCCTGCATTTCCAGATTGTATTCCAGAGGAAGATAACTGTTCAGATGGAGATTCAGAAGGAGCCGATCACGCCTGTTTACCACCTGAGGTGTTTGCTCTAACCTGGCATGCTGGTGTTGGTCATATCATGCATATGGCGCCTTGCATTGCTTACATTATACATCTTATATGTCATCAGCCTAGTTTAGATTTACTTTGTGTGGAATGCCACCTATTTGGTTTCTATATCATACTCCCACCATTCCTAAATATTTGTCTTTTTAGAGATTTCAACAAGTGACTACATACGGAACAAAATGAGTGAATCTACACTCTAAAATATGTCTATATACATCCGTATGTGGTAGTCCATTTGAAATCTCTAAAAAGACAAATATTTAGGAACGGAGGGAGTACATGGGAATTATGCAATGCCATCTTCTTTAGCCAGTCATCATATACGTGAATCATGCAATGCCATCCTGTTTAGCCAGTCATCGTATATGTGAATTGTATCGTGCCATATTTTTTTCCATAATGTATTCCATTTGTCAACAATGTTTATACATTCATCTACGCTTCCTGTGCATCAGCCATTTGAGTCGGTCATGGGAAAACCTGGAGTGAAAACAAGGTCTTCTGAGCAGTCAGTGCTACTTGTCGATGCAGATTTCTTGCTGGTTAGAGATAGCTCCTCAGAGGAGGATTCAGAGAGAGATGACCAGTCGTATCCCCCCCAAGAGGTGCATGCTCTAACTTGGTTGGGTTATATTGCTCATATCATGCATATGGTGTCTTGCATTGCCATGTCATCTGCTTAGATTAGACATGCTTTGTGTGAATGCCTCCTGTTTGCTTTCTATATCAGATATGTGAATTATGCAATGCCATGTTTTTCAGCCAGATATCATATATGTGAATTATGCACCACCATGGAGCCAGGCATCATATATGTGAATTATCTCATGCCATCTTTTTTTTCATTATGTATTCCATTTGTCGACAATCTGTGTATATTGAACTACTCTTCAAGTGTATCAGCCATTTGAGCCGGTTATGGAAAAATCTGGAGTGAAAATAAGGTCTTCAGAGCAAGAAATGGTACCTGTTGAAGCATATATCTCGATGGTTACAGGGAGCTCCTCAGAGGAGGATTCAGAGACAGATGACTAGTCCTATATCCCACCTGAGGTGTATGCTCTAAGTTGTAATGTTTATATTTCTCATATGATGCATATGGTGTCTTGCATTGCTTAGTTTAGACATCATATGCACAATATTGAATTCTGTCTGCTTAGCTTAGAGATCATACATGCGAGTGCCAGCTGCTTAGTATATGAATCAATTATGTCAATTATATCATGCCATCCTGTATACTTAGACAACATGTATGTGAATTATTTCATCCCAACCTATTTTAGAAACACATCATATAGTTTTGTCATGTCATCCTGTTTAGGTACTCATCATATGTTGAATTATGCCATTATATCCTGTTAAGTTATCCATCATATATCTGAAACTCTGTCATGCTATCCTGTTTAGTTAGGCATCATATATGTGAAATTGTGTCATGCTGTCCTGTTTGGTTAGACAACATATATGTGAATTACCACATATGTTTATCATACAATGTCTGTACGTTCAGTTTCTTTTCTTGTTTATCGGCCATTTGAATTGGAGGGGGTGATGGCAGTATCTAAGGGAGCAAAAACCCGTTCTTCACAAAAGACAGTGCTACCAGTCGATGCATATAGAACCATTGTTGTACTGGCCCACAAACTAGCCCCACCACACATAATCGAGACTCTTCCAGATTGCACACTTACACCATTGGGCAGAGAGCTACAACCCATCTAACCGCAACCCCAGCGGATAGTAACCCACTTATAGTTGACAAAGCACCATGTCCACCACAGAGTACCCCCACACGAGCAGTTTGTAAAGCTACTGCAGTGCCCAAAGCACGAAGACCACCACAGCTAACCCAAACTCCATGTTTAAAGCAGAAGAGCAACTGTTCTCAGGTCAGATTCTGTAGCTATGGTCCATACTCCTTTGCTGTTGCATCACTGTATTTACTCATACCAACTACTTTCAAATTTGAAGGATCCAATTGAAACTCCAATGGCGCAACAGGTATGTTTTAAACCTATTTCTTTAACTGGATTGCTGTTCTAACTTCTTGCTCTATGTTGATTTCAGTTTAAGTTGTATAAACAGTTATGTTCTCATGTGATGCACATTACAAGTGCTGCCAATGCTATGTAGTTTCTCACACTTATATTCTGCCTATGCTACTGTGTCTTAAAAATATATGAGTTGAACTGTGTCTCTATCTTGATTAGGGAACATAAACTAGAATGGTATGGACAATACAATGACCATAGTACATAGATATATGTTTGTTTCATGCTGTTATCCTGTCCACCTTACTACTGAACCGGTTTACCAAAATGAGTTTCCTATACTACAACCTAAACCTGTGATGTGTCTGCTTGTTTCTCTTGTAGTATGCAAACATAATTTTGGAGAAGAGCACCCCACTATGCAATGGTAGAGAAAGTAATGCAGATAAGGTTCAAGATAGTGAGACAACCCTGTTGGTCTCCAAGAAAGGTGATAAAAATGATCTTGTGGACAGTGAGAAAACCCCACAGGCCTGCATTGATGTAGTGTTCGAGTTACTGGCCACTACCGCTGGCACAAGCTCTTCGAACTCGCTGCCTGAATCACTTCGGCTTCTTCAGTCTCAGCTACAGGCTGAAAGGCATTAGTCAGTTGTGCTGCGGCAAGAAGCCAAAGGACTGAGGAAGTCCCTGCAGAATTTAGATGCGTACTTTCCTGTGCAACAGCAAGCGCTGGAGGATTTAAGTGCCAAACAAGAGAAAGTTAATAAGCTTGTTAAGCATCTTGCCAGCATTATGGGTACCCAGGATATTGTTTCTTGAACTCTTCTGAAGTGGTTTCAGTTCTGGACTTGTTTTGTTGCGGTGTTTATATGCTGCTTTGTTCCCTATATTTGTTCTGGTGGCGAACTTTGATGCCCAGTGGATGTAATATGTGTAATAGCCGTGATAGCCTAGCATAAGTTGCTTGCTTATTTATTTCCTTGTTGTCTTGTTTATTTGTTTGCTTGTAGTCAGTGCAGTTCTTTTTCCACGGTTTGCTAGTGGCTGCAATAACCTATTTTTTAAAACTATGCCACAATAACCATGGGCTAATATTTATTGTAGTGACACTGGGCCTCCTACGGGCCGTAGAAACAGTGGGCCTTCTACGGGCCGTAGAAACAGTAGGCCTTCTACGGGCCGTAGAAACAATGGGCCTTCTACAGGCCGTAGAAACAATGGGCCTTCTACGGGCCGTATCATCAATGGGCCTTATACGGGCCATATGACCATAACGGGCCATCGTTAATAGGTCGTATTTGATGACGCTATGAAAACGGCCCAACGTATTAACAGACCACAAACGGGCCGACTGTAACCACGAGCTGAATTTGGCCAACAAGCAGAAAATGACAGTAACGGGCCGTAAGTAAACGAATGCTGGAAATGAGCCCAAGAATAAATGGGCTCTAAGAAGGTCGAAAGATAACATGGGTTGGAAACATCCCAACTGAATAACAGGCCCTTAATGGGTATAAAGTGATACACTGTTCATTACGGGCCAGTTTCACCATGGGCCGTTAATGGGTGTAAAGTGATACACTGTTCATTGTGGGCCAGCTTCACCACGGGCCATTAATAGGCCAAGAGTTACATAGGACCTCGTATGGGCCAAAAGACATCATGGGCCATACATGGGCCAGAAGTGAAAACGGGCTGGAATCATATTGGATGGCCCAGATGACGCTACTGGGCCTAATTCTGATAGGGCGTAACGGGCCTTGGGTTAGCGGGTTGTAAATGGGCTATATGCGAACAGGCCGTTAACAGGCTTTCCATGGGTCGTCCCGCCACCTTTTGACCAAGTCAAACAGGCCGGACTTTTCACAGGAATGGGCCTCTGTTGGGCCGTGCCACGTGTCAACGTATCATAGGCGCCTTCTGTCCAATGAGTGGATGACATTTGTCCCAATGATGAGCCGACACGTGTTTCCTCCAGCCAATGATGATTTTACACGTGCAAAATCCCCATTGGTCAGGGCTGTTAATGGGTTATCAGATCCAAAACCCGACCCGATAGCTTAACGGTGTTCCATTACGGTGGATGCCACGTGTCGGTCACCCTTGAAAGCACTTCTGTGACGCGCGATTTATCGTCATGGAAGTGGGCACTTCTGTGATGATAATTTTGGTAATGTCATGGAACACTTCTACGATAGCACAGGGCTGACTATCTTGATTCTATCATAAAATCGTAATGGATGTACATGCATGACAAAAAACGCGACCTACTGTGACAAACACGTATCATCACGGAAGTGTATTTTTTTTGTAGTGTGTATAATCATGCCCACGGATACTTGAGGTGACAATGAATTATCTAGGTGAGATTAGGGTTTTGGTTGATTTGTGTCTTAAGGTGTTATTCTAGTATGAACTCTATGATGGATTGAGCAGAATGAATAGCTTTATGTTATTTTACTATGAACTCTTGAATAGATAGAACAGAAAGGATAACTTTGAGGTGGTTTCGTACGCTACCATAATCTCTTCGTTTGTTCTCCACTATTAGTTGCTCTGGAGTGACTCTTTGTTGCATGTTGAGGGATTGTTATATGATCTATCTATGTTATTATTGTTGAGAGAACTTGCACTAGTGAAAGTATGAACCCTAGGCCTTGTTTCCTATCATTGCAATACCGTTTACGCTCACTTTTATCATTAGTTACCTTGCTGTTTTTATATTTTCAGATTACAAAAACCTTTATCTACTATCCATATTGCACTTGTATCACCATCTCTTCGCCGAACTAGTGCACCTATACAATTTGCCATTGTATTGGGTGTGTTGGGGACACAAGAGACTCTTTGTTATTTGGCTGCAGGGTCGCTTGAGAGAGACCATCTTCATCCTACGCCTCCCACGGATTGATAAACCTTAGGTCATCCACTTGAGGGAAATTTGCTACTGTCCTACAAACCTGTGCACTTGCAGGCCCAACAACGTCTACAAAAAGAAGGTTGTGTAGTAGACATCAAGCTCTTTTCTGGCGCCGTTGCCGGGGAGGTGAGTGCTTGAAGGTATATCTTCAGATCTTGCAATCGAATCTTTTTGTTTCTTGTTATACCACTAGTTTAGTTTATAAAAGAAAATTACAAAAAAAATGGAATTGACTTTGTGTCATATGCTTCGTCTTTTTAATATCTTTCGTGAGTATGATGAAAAAGAAAATTGTGCTCAAGTGCTAGAAGAAGAGTGCATTAAAATGCTTGGTACTGAATCTTTGAATGATGAGCATGATTGCAATGTTGTTAGTATGAACTCCTTGAATATCCTTAGTACTAATGTTGATTGCTCTAGTCATGATCAAAATATCTCTTATAAGCATGTCAACTTTTGTGGAGTGCATGTTTGCATGAACACACCAAATAAAGAAGATATATATTTCAAGAGGCATAAGCACTTAGAAACTAAATGGTTGCAAGGAAGGCTAAATGTGAGTGCTGAAAATTTAAATTTCCTTTGCCATACTTGTGAACTATGCAATGAACATGGTCATCTACATCTCCTATGCAAATTATTTCATGATCAAATCGTGTCCAAAAATTGTGATGATTTGATCTCCCAAGCACATTACAATGAACTTAGTTTACTTCTAGGTTATGAAGAATTGAAACGTTTAATTAAGGACCTTCCAGAATTTGCCCATAAGAAATTCCTTGATATTGATCTAGAGAAGATTTATTTTTATTGTGCGGTGAATTGCATTGAAAATCCTTATATTGCCAATTACATAAAGAAAAGAAAGCAAATGGAAGATGATGAGAATACTAATGAAAGGGAAGAGACTTCCCAATATCCTCCTATTATTTCTTATGATGAATTAGGTAACGAGGAGGAGATTTCTATTCAACCAATCTCGAGCTCAGAGAGGAAGGTTGAACCCACACATGATGTGAATAAGAAAAAGAAAAGAAGGAGCAAAAAAGGTATAAAGGTATCCCTCCCAAATGATGTTGCTCCTACTACTCATTGTGATGATGATAATTGCTATACTATTGGTGCTATCCATATTTTTAATGATGAGAGTGATTATGCTTATGATATGAAAGGGCCCAAGATTGGGGAAACTATGTTTGATGAGGATGAAATATTTGAGAATATATTTGCTGAAATTAATGTTTTTCCCAAGCTTGGGGATGCTACGTTTATTGAAGATGATATTTTTTAGCATCCCAAGTTTTCATATGCAAAGTTGTTATGATGATAGCATGCCTCTTACCTATGATGATTATATTGATGAAAGTAGGTTTGGAAGAGTGTCAACTTTAGGAAGTAGTGATCCCACTATTTTGGAGGATGTTGAATTTTATTGTGATGAATACGAAAGTGGATTTGGAAGAGTGTCAACTTTATTTAGTGATTCCACTATCTTGGGAGAGGTTTCAATCGATTATGATGAGAACAAAGTTGCTACTTATGATGATTATTGTGATGAAACTTATGCTATAAAAAGTAGTGATGATTATATTTATAAAACTTGTCATGATTATGATTACCCTTTTTCTGAACATTACTCTTTTAATGTGGAAACAATTTTTAGTGTTCAAGTCTTTTATGATACTTCCACTATTCCGAATGAGAATAATTTTTCTTATGTGGAGAGTAGTAAATTTTCTATGCTTGTAGATCATGAAAAGAATGCTTTAGGTGCTGGTTATATTGTTGAATTCATTCATGATGCTACTGAAAATTATTATGAGGGAGGAATATATGCTTGTAGGAATTGCAATAACGTCAAGTTTCCACTCTATGTGTTGAAAATCTTGAAGCTATGCTTGTTTTGTCTTCCTATGCTAGTTGATTATTGTTCCCATAAGTTGTTTGCTCAAAAAATCCCTATGCATAGGAAGTGGGTTAGGCTTAAATGTCCTAGTCATATGCTTCATGATGCTCCCATTATGTTTTAATTCTTATCTTTTATGAGAGCATCATTGTCATCATCATGCCTAGCTAGAAAGGCATTAAAGAAAAGCGCTTGTTGGGAGACAACCCAATATTTAACCTTACTGTTTTTGTGTGCTCACATGATTATTCTACTGTATTAATAATTTTTTATAGCTTTTGTTTCAATAAAGTGCCAAGTAAGACCTTTAGGATACCTTACGGTGATAGTTGTGTTGATCCTGCTGAGAATCAGAAACTTTTGCACCCAGTAAATTAGTTTTGTTAATTCACAGAAACGTGCTTATGATCTGATTCTTTTTTCTATGGATTGGTACACAAATTTCTTAGATCTTCATAATTTGGTAAGATTTTTGGAGTTCCCGAAGTATACGTTTGATACATATTACTACAGACTGTTCTGTTTTTGACAGATTCTGTTTTCTATGTGGTGTTTGCTTATTTTAATGAATCTATGAGTAGTATCGGAAGGTATGAACCATAGAGAAGTTTGAATAAAGTAGATATTACACCAACATGAATTTAGAATGAGTTTATTACAGTACCTAAGTGGTGGTTTTATTTTTCTTATACTAACGGAGCTTACAAGTTTTCTGTTGAGCTTTGTGTTGTGAAGTTTTCAAGTTTTCGGTAACGATTCGATGGACTATGGAATAAGGAGTGGGAAGAGCCTAATCTTGGTGATGCCCAAGGCACCCCAAGGTAATATTCAAGTACAACCAAGAGCCTAAGCTTGGGGATGCCCCGGATGGCATCCCCTCTTTCGTCCTCGTCCATCGGTAACCTTACTTGGAGCTATATTTTTATTCGCCACATGATATGTGTTTTGCTTGGAGCGTCATTTTCTCTTGTTAGTATTTGCTTGATTTTATTTAGAATAATATTTTGCATCTTTAGTTTCAATAGAAAAGTCAAGGATAGCCTTTGCCATGCTTATTTTGCTAGTATACATGTTGCTGTTTTAAAACAGAAAGTTTACCTCTGTTGCAAAAATTCCCTAGAAAAGTCAGAAAACGATATAATGTTGAAACCTTTTGCATGATGAGCTATGTTAAATTTACTACAGTGGGAATTTTATTTGATAATTTTTTGAGTTAGGGAAGTATTGATACTCTTTCATTCTTTACAGACTGTACTGTTTTGGCAGATTGCTGTTATGTTTGCATTGTTTGCATATGTTTGCTTGTTTAATGATTCTATTTGAGGATAGGAGTATTAAATATGCAGAGGCATTTAGTACGCAATATTGAATAATAATTTTAGTGATTTGTTACAGTAGAAAATGATAAGGTTTTGCATTGGTTTATACTAACCTATCTCACGAGTTCTTGTTGAGTTTGGTGTGATTGAAGCTTTTGATAAAAAGAGAAACCATGGTATGAGAGGAATTAAGGAGACACAAAATTTCAAGCTTGGGGATGCCCAAGGCACCCCAAGATAATATTTCAAGAAGTCTCAAGCATCTAAGCTTGGGGATGCCTCGGTAGGCATCCCACCTTTCTTCTTCAACAACTATCGGTTAGTATCGGTTGAGCCTAAGTTTTTGCTTCTTCACATGAGTTGTGCTATCCTTGCAATGTCATTTTATTTTGTTTTGCTTGCTGTTTGAATACAATACCAAGATCTGAAATTCCTTAATGTTAGAGAGTCTTCACATAGTTGCACAATTATTCGACTACTCATTGATCTTCACTTATATCTTTCGGAGTAGTTTGTCATTTGCTCTAGTGCATCACTTATATCTTTAGAGCACGGCGGTGGTTATATTTTGTAGAAATTGCTAGTCTCTCATGCTTCACTTATATCTTTGTGAGAGTCTTTTAGAACAGCATGGTATTTGCTATGGTTATAAAATTGGTCCTAGAATGGTAGGCATCCAAGTTGGGTATAATAAAAACTATCATAGGAAGTGAATTCGATGCTATGATCAATTTGATACTTGATAATTGTTTTGAGATATGGAGGTAGTGATATTAAAATCATGCTAGTTGGGTGATTATGAATTTAAAGAATGCTTGTGTTGAAGTTAGCAAGTCCCATAGCATGCACGTATGGTTAAAGTTGTGTAACAAATTTGAAACATGAAGTGTACCTGGCTTGTGCATCCTTATGAGTGGCGGTCGGGGACGAGCGATGGTCTTTTCCTACCAATCTATCCCCCTAGGAGCATGCGTGTAGTGCTTGATTTTTGATGACTTCTAAATTTTTGCAATAAGTATATGAGTTCTTTTGACTAATGTTGAGTCCATGGATTATACGCACTTTTACCTTTCCACCATTGCTAGCCTCTTCGGTACCGTGCATTGCCCTTTCTCACCTTGAGAGTTGGTGCAAACTTCACTGGTGCATCCAAACCCCGTGATACGATACGCTCTATCACACATAAACCTCCTTATATCTTCCTCAAAACAGCCACCATAACTACCTATTATGGCATTTCCATAGCCATTCCGAGATATATTGCCATGCAACTTTCCACCGTTCCATTTATCATCATCATGACATACTTTACTTTTGTCAAATTGCCATTGCATGATCATGTAGTTGACATCGTATTTGTGGCAAAGCCACCATGCATTATTTTTGATACATGTCACTCTTGATTCATTGCACCATCCCGGTACACCACCGGAGGCATCCACATAGAGTCATATCTTGTTTTAGTTTCGAGTTGTAATTCATATGTTGTAATCAATGAAAGTGTGATGGTCATCATTATTAGAGCATTGCCCAAAAAAGAAAAAGAAAAAAAAGAAAAAGGAAAAAGAAGAAAGGCCAAAAAAAAGAAAAAAAAGAAAAATAAAAAGGGCAATGTTACTATCTCTTTTTCCACACTTGTGCTTCAAAGTAGCACCATGTTTTTCATATAGTGAGTCTCATAAGTTGTCTTTTTCATACTAGTGGGAATTTTTCATTATAGAACTTGGCTTGTATATTCCTACGATGGGCTTCCTCAAATGCCCTAGGTCTTTGTGAGCAAGCAAGTTGGATGCACACCCACTAGTTTTCTTTTGTTGAGCATTCATTTATAGCTCTAGTGCATGCATTGCATGGCAATCCCTACTCCTCATGTTGACATCAATTGATGGGCATCTCCATAGCCCGTTGATTATCCTTGTCAATGTGAGACTTTCTCCTTTTTTGTCTTCTCCACACAATCCCCATCATCATATTCTATTCCACCCATAGTGCTATATCCATGGCTCACGCTCATGTATTGCGTGAAGGTTGAAAAAGTTTGAGATTATTTAAGTATGAAACAATTGCTTGGCTTGTCATCGGGGGTATAGAAGTTGGGAACATCTTTGTGTGACGAAAATGAAGCATAGCCTAACTATATGATTTTGTAGGGATGAACTTTCTTTTGCCATGTTATTTTGAGAAGACACGATTACTTTGATTAGTATGCTTGAAGTGTTACTATTTATTTTATCAATATGAACTTTTATTTTGAATCATTTGGATCTGAACATTCATGCCACAATAAAGAAAATTACATTGAAGAATTATGCTAGGTAGCATTCCACATCAAAAATTCTCCTTTTATCATTTACCTACTCGAGGACGAGCAGGAATTAAGCTTGGGGATGCTTGATACGTCTCTAATGTATCTATAATTTTTGATTGTTCCATGCTATTATATTACCCCTTTTTGGATGTTTATGGGCTTTATTTTACACATTTATATCATTTTTGGGACTAACCTACTAACCGGACGCCCAGCCCATATTGTTGTTTTATTGCCTGTTTCAGTATTTCGAAGAAAAGGAATATCAAACGGAGTCCAAATGGAATGAAACCTTCGGCAACGTGATTTTTTGGAAGAATATGATCCTGGAGACTTGGAGTTCACGTCGGAAGATCCTGAGGAGGCCAGGAGATAGGGGGCGCCCCCCCCCTACTGGGTGCGCCCCCCTGTCTCGTGGGCCGCTCGAGCACCTCCCGACCGACTTCTTTCGCCTATATAGTCCCACGTACCCTAAAACATCCACGAAGAAGATAGATCGGGAGTTCTGCCGCTGCAAGCCTCTGTAGCCACCAAAAACCTCTCGGGAGCCCGTTCCGGCACCCTGCCGGAGGGGAAACCCATCACCGGTGGCCATCTTCATCATCCCAGCGCTCTCCATGATGAGGAGGGAGTAGTTCACCCTAGGGGCTGAGGGTATGTACCAGTAGCTATGTGTTTGATCTCTCTCTCTCTCTCTCGTGTTCTCTCTATGGCACGATCTTGATGTATCGCGAGCTTTGCTATTATAGTTGGATCTTATGATGTTTCTCCCTCTCTACTCTCTTGTGATGAATTGAGTTTCCCTCTTGAAGTTATCTTATCAGATTGAGTCTTTAATTTGAGAACACTTGATGTATGTCTTGCCGTGTTTATCTGTGGTGACAATGGGATATCACGTGCCACTTGATGTATGTTTTGGTGACCAACTTGCGGGTTCCGCCCATGAACCTATGCATAGGGGTTGGCACACATTTTCTTGACTCTCCGGTAGAAACTTTGGGGCACTCTTTGAAGTACTTTGTGTTGGTTGGATGAATCTGAGATTGTGTGATGCATATCGTATAATCATGCCCACGAATACTTGAGGTGACAATGGAGTATCTAGGTGACATTAGAGTTTTTGTTGATTTGTGTCTTAAGGTGTTACTCTAGTATGAACTCTATGATGGATTGAGCAGAAAGAATAGCTTTATGTTATTTTACTATGAACTCTTGAATAGATAGAACAAAAAGGATAACTTTGAGGTGGTTTCGTACCCTACCATAATCTCTTCTTTTGTTCTCTGTTATTAGTGGCTTTGGAGTGACTCTTTGTTGCATGTTGAGGGATTGTTATATGATCTATCTATGTTATTATTGTTGAGAGAACTTGCACTAGTGAAAGTATGAACCCTAGGCCTTGTTTCCTATGATTGCAATACCGTTTACGCTCACTTTTATCATTAATTACCTTGCTGTTTTTATAATTTCAGATTACAAAAACATTTATATACTATCCATATTGCACTTGTATCACTATCTCTTCGCCGAACTAGTGCACCTATACAATTTTCCATTGTATTGGGTGTGTTGGGGACACAAGAGACTCTTTGTTATTTGGTTGCAGGGTTGCTTGATAGAGACCATCTTCATCCTACGCCTCCCATGGATTGATAAACCTTAGGTCATCCACTTGCGGGAAATTTGCTATTGTCCTACAAAACTGTGCACTTGCAGGCCCAACAACGTCTACAAGAAGAAGGTTGTGTAGTAGACATCACTAAGTTGGCAAAGATATACATGACCAGGATCGTATGTCTGCATGGAGTTCCGAGGAGCATTGTATCAGACAAAGGAACCCAGTTTACCTCAAAGTTCTGGAATCAGTTGCACGAAACTTTGGGTACCAGGCTAGAGTTCAGTACAGCCTTTCATCCGCAGACAGATGGACAGACAGAGAGAGTCAATCAAATTTTGGAGGATATGCTAAGAGCTTGTGCGCTAGATTATGGATCTAGTTGGGATGACAATTTGCCATATGCGGAGTTTTCTTACAACAACAGTTATCAATCCAGTTTGAAGATGGCCCCTTTCGAAGCCTTGTACGGAAGGAGGTGCAGGACCCCGTTGTGGTGGGATGAAGTTGGAGACCGCCAGTTGTTTGGACCAGATTTGATTAAGGAGTCTGAGCAGAAGGTGAAGTTGATTCACGATAGGCTCAAGGTAGCCCACTCCAGGCAGAAGAGTTATGCAGATTCTAAACGCAAGGAGACAGCTTACTAAGTCGGAGATAGAGTTTATCTTCGTGTATCTCCACTTCGAGGAGTTAAGCGCTTTGGAGTTAAGGGAAAGCTAGCACCACATTTTGTGGGACCATACAAAGTTTTGGAACGCATGGGAGAAGTTGCCTATAAATTGGAATTGCCCGAAGGATTGTCAGGAGTTCACGATGTGTTCCATTTTTCCCAGTTAAAGAAGTGCCACGCAGAGATGGCTGATATACTGCTGAGAGATACAGTACCGCTGGAAGCGATTCAGTTGGATAGTGATTTGACCTACGAGGAGAAACCAGTCAAAATTCTAGAGTATGCCAGCCGAGTCACCCGCATCAAGGTTATCAAGTTTTGCAAGGTTCAATGGAGCCACCACACCGAGGATGAATCCACCTGGGAGCGACAGGAAGATCTGCTGAAGGACTACCCTCACCTATTTTCTAGCCAACCCGAATCTCGAGGGCGAGATTCATCTTAAGGGGGGGTAGGTTTGTAACATCCCAAACTTTAAATTTGGAATGTTATACAATAGATCATCAATGCATATCATATTTTATTGCTTTTTGGCCTCATCCAGAAATTCTACGCAACTCAAGGACCCTCGGAGAGAGTTGGGATTTTCGTTATTTTCATATTTGAGTTTTCTCAAATTTTGAAAATAGGATCATTTGATTTTATTTATTTTATCTCCAATTATTTCTATTAAGAAAATATGAGAGAGGGAATAAAAAGACTTTCCCAAAATAAAGAAATATTGAGGATTTAATAAAGAAATCAAATAAGATTTTATTTCGGAGTTTTTGGCTTTTTATTTGAATTTAGGAAAAATTGCACGTTTTTCAAAACTGCATTTTAGGGCCAAGAAAATGTTCGTCTCGTTCTAAATATTTTATTTAGACGGTGAAAATTTGTTTTGGCATTTTTAGATTTTTATTTATTTCTAGGATTTATTTTCAGTTCAGCAGAATTGTTTTAAAAAAAATTCGCACGCCCGACTGGGGCGAAGGCCCAGCCGAGCCGGCCCGCGCCGCCGCCGCCTCCCGCATCCGGATCGGGACTGGAGTCCCGATCGCCGCCACATTGCCCCCTCCCCAAGCCACCGCCTCCCCCCTATATAAACTAACCTGGGGCGCCCCGGGAGCCCCAAGCCGCCGCCGACGCCTGCCGCTGCCGCCCCGCCACCCCACGCCGCCCCGCCGGACCCCGCCGGACTTCGCCGGAGCCCGAGCCGAGGTAGCCGCCCTGCCGCCCGGGTTTTTCTGAAGAAAATCGATCCGGTTTTTTAAAAAAACCCTAGGTTTTATTTTTTAGATCGGTTTATTTAATTTTTTTCCCGGTTTATTTATTTAGTGAGCGTTCGCTCGTTCATTCGTCTCAACGAACAAATTCACCGTTTAGTTTCAGTTAACGAACGTTCGTTCATTAATCTGTTCGTCAGTTTTTCTTTTTCTCGGATTTTCCACGATTATTTCTGATCCAATTTTTGTTCTAGTATAACTTTCAGCTCGTTTATCGGAATCACGCGATTCAAGCACCTAAAGTTTCGTCTCCAAACCCTCTTTCCGTTTAACCAACTCAAACAAGTTTTTGCTACTGTAAAATTTGACTTAGGTCCATAATAGTAAACAAAGCTTGTTTCTTTCGCCGTTTGACTTTCGTTGCTTCGTTTGATTTGATTCTTTTTGCAAACCAGAGTTCTTAAGTTGAACTTTCTGGTTAGTTCTCTTATTTGAGTTTTAACGGTGCATTAGATGAGTACTTATTGTATGCTTGTTTGTTTGTGATAGAGTACCCGGAGTGCGCCGCTTGCTACTTCGAATCTCTAGGTTTCACGGATCATCAGCAAGGCAAGTAACACTTTGATCATACCTCTTTACTACCCAGTTTTATTGCATTAGATCAATCCTCAAACAATTGCATGATTAGGATCTGATTAATATGTGGGTTTTGGGAAGTAGATGAGGTAGTACCTATTACCTGTTTTATTATCAAACCCTTGGGAGTTACTTCTATGTTGCTTATTATGCCGTGCTATGCTAGTAGACGTGGATTGGGTGAGTGTATACATGATAGATGTGAGATTGTTATTTAATGGTTTATTTAAGGTGGCAACTTTAACACACATCTGGGTGGATTGAGGCACCTGGGTATTCCAGCGATTGCCTGTTTTTCTTTATGGACCGCCACCCAGTCTCAAAGGGATCATGAGATTATTCATGCTAGAAACTTCCGTGTGCAGCCACAAGCTACTATGGGCTCTAGCATAGTTGGTTAAGTCATGCGAACTCTTACAGTGGTAGACTAGTAGATGTAGGGGAAAGTAGGTGTAACTGTCTACCCGATCGTAAGGTGCTAGCGCTTCTAAAAGACTATGTCTCGGTCATCTGTTTCTCAAACACCATGTAGTACGAGAAATCCAGTGGAGGTGATCGAGTCTTGTGGGGAAAAGTGCGCAAACCTCTGCAGAGTGTATAAACTAATCATGGTTAGCCGTGTCCCCGGTTAAGGACATCTTGAGTATCTAGTACTTGGATTATCATGTGAATCTCATCATGTTACTTTAATTAATTTTGTTGGGTTTTAATGATGATGCTTAATTGGGATTGAGATGGCGTCTACACTCTCAATGTTTAACAACCACCATGATAGTTAAATAAATTTTATTCCTTTCCAGTAGGGAAAAAATTGGCTTTATTCAAAACTATAACCATAGAGCTTTTCACCAGCCATATATGCATGTAGTATAGCATATTTTGTTCATTACTCTCTATGTGTTACATTGCCAGCATATTCCATGTGTTGACCCGTTTTCGGGCTGCAACGTTCATGTTGCAGACTTTTCAGACGACGAGTAAGGTGCCTTAGGTTGTGGTTCTATACTCAGTGATACCGTTGGAGTTGATGGACTCACTTATCTTCCAAGCCTTCCGCTGTTATCGTCATTAGATGGCCTTAATCCATATTTATTGTAATAAGTTCTCTTTTGAGACATTCGATGTAATAAGTGTGTGATTGCTACTCTGCTTTAAATCCTTCAAGTATTGTGCGTGTCAGCATTACTGATCCAGGGATGACACTAAAGCACAGAGATCGGACTGTTTGAGGTCTGGTCGCTACATGAAGAGGAAAGGGTGGTGCAGCAAAGTAACGTAAGTATTTCCCTCAGTTTTTGAGAACCAAGGTATCAATCCAGTAGGAGGCTCCTCAAAAGTCCCATGCACCTACACAAACAAACAAGAACCTCGCAACCAACACGATAAAGGGGTTGTCAATCCCTTCATGGTAACTTGCAAAAGTGAGATCTGATAGAGATAATAAGATAAGATAAATATTTTTGGTATTTTTATGATATAGATTGGAAAATAAAAGATGAAATAAAAGTAAATGGAAAACTTATATGATAAAAGATAGACCCGGGGGCCATAGCTTTCACTAGTGGCTTCTCTCAAGATAGCATAAGTATTAAGGTGGGTGAACAAATTACTGTCGAACAATTGATAGAAAAGTGCATAGTTATGAGATTATCTATGCATGATCATGTATATAGGCATCACGTCCGCAACAAGTAGATCGAAATGATTCTGCATCTACTACTATTACTCCACACATCGACCGACAACTACCTGCATCTAGAGTATTAAGTTCATAAGAACAGAGTAACGCATTAAGAAAGATGACATGATGTAGAGGGATAAACTCAAGCAATATGATATAAACCCCATCTTTTTATCCTTGATGGCAACAATACAATACGTGCCTTGCTGCCCCTGTTGTCACTGGGAAAGGACACCGCAAGATTGAACCCAAAGCTAAGCACTTCTCCCATTGCAAAAAAGATCAATCTAGTAGGCCAAAGCAAACTGATAATTCGAAGAGACTTGCAAAGATAACCAATCATACATAAAAGAATTCAGAGGAAATTCAAATATTTCTCATAGATAAACTTGATCATAAACCCACAACTCATCGGATCTCGATAAACACACCACAAAAAGAGTTACATCGAATAGATCTACAAGAAGATCGAGGAGAACTTTGTATTGAGATTCAAAGAGAGAGAAGAAACCATCTAGCTAATAACTATGGACCCGAAGGTCTGTGGTAAACTACTCACAACTCATCGGAGAGGCCTTGGAGATGATGTAGAGGCCCTCCATGGTCGATTCCCCCTCCGGCGGAGCACTGGCGAAGGCTCCAAGATGGGATCTCGCGGATACAGAAGGTTGCAGCGGTGGAAATAGTTTTTCGTGGTGCTCCTGGATGTTTTCGGGGATGTGGATATATATAGGAGGAAGATGTATGCCGGTTGAGCCACGAGGGGCCCACGAGGGTGGGGGGCGCGCCCACCCCCTTAGGGCGCGCCGGGCACCCTCATGGCCGCCTCGTTTGCTGCTTAACGTCCACTCCAAGTCTCCTTGATTGCGTTTGTTCCAAAAAGATCGCTCCCGAAGGTTTCATTCCGTTTGGACTCCGTTTGATATTCCTTTTCTTCGAAACACTGAAATAGGCAAAAAAATAGCAATTCGGGTTGGGCCTCCGGTAGTAGGTTAGTACCAAAAATTATATAAAAGTGTAAAGTAAAGCCCATAAACATCCAAAACGGGTAATATAATCGCATGGAACAATCAAAAATTATAGATACGTTGGAGACGTATCAGTGGACGATGGAGCCGTCCCAGTCACCAGCACGGCCGCTGAGCGCCATGGGCTCCCTGCTTGGCAGTGGCGCGAGGCGGCAACGACGAAGAAAAGGCCGGCAACAATGAGCCGCAGCAGCGCTCCAGCGAGGGCAGAAAGCGCAGCAGCAGCGAAGAAGAAGAAGCAAGACAGAGGGAGAGGAGAGCGTGTGTGCGTTCTGCCACCCCCTCCTCCCCCTACTTATAGCCTCGCAGCGTCGGAGCTGAGGGGGCGAGGCATGGGGGAGCGTGGGATTAACTGCGCCCACTCCCCCCACGACCCCGCAATTTCCGTGCCTTAAAGGCGTGCGCTAAACCGCCCTGGGAAGGGCAACCGTTCACCCCGGCCGCAGCAGATCCGCGCGTGTGCCGAGGCCCTGTAGTGGCGGGTCTGGGTCTGTGCCGACGTCCCATTGCGCGCATGGGCTGGCAGGCCAACCTGGCCGCTAGGCACCCCATGGCGGGCACGCAGCAGGCGGTGAGCCTGTCGCCCAGCCGACACGCCACCTGGCCCCCACCACGACTATTCGAATTCCGCCAGGCGGCCGCGGCCTCGTCCGGCTCTTGGCGCCCGACTCCTCCCAGGCGGACGGAGCAGAAGGCGGAAGGCCACTCTGAGAGGGAAACTGCTGAGGCTCTCCGGCTGCCCAAGCCGTAGAACCTCACCAACGTCGGGGACTACTGACGGGGGGATAGACCCCGGGTAGCCTCATCCATACCTTAGCAGGTTTCAAGACATCGGGGCTAGCCTAGCCCCTCGGTCTGAATGGTCGCAAGGCCGGCTTCCCTGGCCGGCTGGAGCCAGCAGGCCGCCTCCTAGAACACGGCGCGCCTCAGAAGACGGCGAGGGCTTGGGCCGACTCCTGGCAGGCGGCCCACCACCACCTCAAAGTCTGCACCCACCTGCTACGACAACACAGGGCATGGCAACAGTGCCTCCTGCCACCCCTGAATCTCGGAAGGAATGTGGCTACAGTATAGACGTACCAGGTGGACACCCTTCGCCTGGCACTACACTATAGCCATGCGGCCCATGGCGATGCCTACATCAGGCAGGGCCTGATACGTCTCCAACGTATCTATAATTTTTTATTGTTCCATGCTATTATATTACCCCTTTTGGATGTTTATAGGCTTTATTTTACATATTTATATCATTTTTGGGACTAACCTACTAACCGGAGGCCTAGCCCGTATTGCTGTTTTTTTTGCCTATTTTAGTATTTCGAAGAAAAGGAATATCAAACAGAGTCCAAACGGAATGAAACCTTCGGGAGCGTGATTTTTGGAAGGAACGTGATCTAGAGAACTTGGAGTGGAAGTCAACAAGCAATCGAGGCGGCCAGGAGATAGGAGGGCGCGCCCCCTGTCTCCTAGGCCCCACGAGCAGCCACCAACGTACTTCTTCCTCCTATATATACGCACGTACCCTGAAAACATCCAGGGAGCCAACAAAAAACAATTTCCACCGTCGTAACCTTCTGTAACCGCGAGATCCCATCTTGGAGCCTTTGTCGGTGCTCCGCCGGAGGGGAATCGACCACGGAGGGGTTCTAGATCAACACCATAGCCCCTCCGATGAATTGTGAGTAGTTTACCACAGACCTTCGGGTCCATAGTTATTAGCTAGATGGCTTCTTCTCTCTTTTTGGATCTCAATACAATGTTCTCCCCCTCTCTTGTGGAGATCTATCCGATGTAAACTCTTTTGCGGTGTGTTTGTCGAGATTCAATGAATTGTGGGTTGATGATCAAGCTTATCTATGAGAAATATTTGAATCTTCTCTGAATTCTTTTATCTACGATTGAGTTATCTTTGCAAGTCTCTTCGAATTCTCAGTTTGGTTCGGCCTACTAGATTGATCTTTCTTGCCATGGGAGAAGTGCTTAGCTTTGGGTTCAATCTTGCGGTGTCCTTACCCAGTGAAAGAAAGGGTTGCAAGGCATGTATTGTATTGTTGCCATTGAGGATAAAAAGATGGGGTTTATATCATATTTCTTGAGTTTATCCCTCTATATCATGTCATCTTTCTTAATGCGTTACTCTGTTCTTACACTACTAGGGAAAAGCCTAGCAGCAGCGCGGGTTTTGGGCCTATCAGTAGCGCAGGGAGGAGCTCTACTGATAAGGCGCTACAGCTAATGCTTAGCAATAGCGCATCTGGACCCACGCTACTGCTAAATTGACTTAGTAGCAGCGCTTCTTCAGAACATCGCTACTGGTAATTATTAGTAGCGCTTCTCCTCTCCCGCGCTACTACTATTATTTAGTATTTTATTTATTTTCTATTTCATGTTGTATTCATACACCTTTACACAAGTTTTCATACAACATGAATTTAAAGATTGTTTTTACATCATAATGAGTTATTACATCATGGGGTGAAAGAACCGTGGACTAGTTTCAAGTGGATGTCCATCCACTTGAAACTAATCCGTGGTTCTTTCACCCCATGATATAATAATATCATCATCATCATCATATCATTAACAACTTATCATCATAATACATCATTGTCATATGACAGCTCCTCAAGATCATCGTTTTCATCATTGACATCACATAACATCTCCTCAATATCATCATTATCAACTCTAACACATTACCACATAATAAACATATTGTACCTCATAGGACCTATTACATTCGATTAAGACCTACTACATGTTCTAAGGTAAAATAGCAAAAAACAAGATAGCCCCTGACTCTCCATTATGGAGAATGGAGAGTAGCCTGTCTCCAATTCTTGCCTTTCGCTGAATGTTACTTCCAAGAACCTCCTTGCGAATGTCCATACATTTCTTTCATTCTTTGATGATCATGAGTTCACGGGTTTTAGAAATCCGATATGCACAGGTGAGCTCCGTAGATTTACCTGGCAGTATGTTTAGAACTGAGAGGCGACCATGCAGAGACATCAGATGAGGCACACAATCCATCGGGAGTTTCTGTTGAAAAACATAATAATAACTTCGTAGTTAGCAATGATGTACTAGTTTTAGCCGTATGCAAAAGATGCATGGATGTCGTAATAGTAAAAAATCTTACTAGGGTATCTCCAGAGAAGTTATCGTGGTTCAACACATGCACTAGTGGCATGTATTCACCATAATTTGGAGGAGTTTGATAATAGTCATTGTAATTCTCAAGAAGAGTACAAAATGCGATCAGATGATTTTTCTCCTTATACGTTAATTCGGTGCCATCGGTGTAGTGGGTTTTATCTACCATCTTCGGCACGGTCTTTGAAGAATCAAAATAAGCTGTCAATGGAAATAAGCTATCAACTATTTTGAAATAAACAATATAAATTAGTTAATAACTATGTTTGAGAAACTCACATAGCGGTACAATCGGAAGCGTATCAACAAGGACCCAAATGTCCATATTGTCTTCCTCGCTGTCAGGATCACCAAGATCCATGGTGACAATCATACCCTCATAAAAACCATACATTTTGCAAAGTGCTTCCCAATTTTGGAAACCAAAATGGGTTACGCTCTGAGCATTGCACAGATTTACTTCAAAATCCATATCATGATGGGTCCTTAGGTGTATTTTCTTTGTTTCGAAATTTTCATGGTCTTCAAAACCCATCCTCTCCAAGACATAGCGTCTTGCATGGCATGGGATATGCTAGTCGAATTGTAAAATATGAAAATTAGACGTTGAAATAGTTGAAGTCATACTTAATTATGAAAAAAACACTTGTCGTTGTTGCGTACCGTTTCACAATCGAAGGTCTCCTCGAGCTTAATGCTGAAGCGCCGATCTTCGTCCAGCTGAACGAACCTGTCACACATACCTTGATCGTCGTGGCACCAGCTACACTCCCCCGGGAGACTGTCGTCATCCGAGTACGACATTTGCTACAATCATAATTCAAAGATTAAACTTGTACATATTCTAGCACAAGTCATGCCAGAATTCACGAAAAAATCCGGCATGACCTTTGCTAAAAAAGGACATATCGAGCGCCTGAAATTTGCCGGAACGGAAATTAATCAACACTCCAGCAAAACATAGGCCACTCGGAGATGTAAACTGAACATGAACGGCCACTTGGGCAACCACATATCCTATTTGAGCAACAACACAAGATATACAAGGATATTTGGCTGGTCTCACCTCGATGTCGAAGGGGGTCGGTGACTGGGACGATGGCGGGGATGTCGAAGGGGGTCGGTGACGGGGACGATGGTGGTCACCTGAAACCATATAAGTTATCACTAATACATCCCGAATAATTTCTTAAACTAAAAAATAACAACAAATATGACATGTTCAACTAGTTTTATTTATTCAACTAGTTCTTACTAAATATAAACTTACTATAAATAGAAAAAAAGTTCTTTCTAAAAATAAAGTAGTTCAACTAGTTATATTAATTATCTTACTAAAAATACATTATTTCTATTAATTCAACTAATTCAACTAGTTTATTAATTTACTTACTAAACTAGTTCAACTACAACTAAAGTAGTTCAACTACCACTACTACTACTAAAAATCTAGTACTAACTAAGCAACATCTAGTACTAGCTATGAACCCTAAATTAACATCTACTACTACTAAATCTAGTACTAACTAGTGGCAGGGGGTGGGGGCGACAGAGAGGTAGCTAGGGGCGGCGAGGTCAAGGGCAGTGGGAGGAGGGCTGCCAGCGGAGGAGGGAGGAGGGGCGGCCGCAGGCGGAGGGAGGAGGGCGGCGACGGAGGAGGGAGGGGCGACCGCTGGCGGAGGGAGGATGTGCGAGGAGGAGGGAGGAGGGACGGAAGGAGGGGAGTACCTCGACGGCGGACGGACGAAGGCGGCGGCGGCGACGCACGACGACGGTTACGTGGGCGAGAGTGAGAGTGTGAATGAGAGGGCCGGTCGTGCGCGTGGGTATAAGGTAGGCATAGTTGTAGCGCGTTTGCCAAAATGCGCTACAGCTAATCTGAATAGCAGTAGCGCTGTTTAGTATAGTGCACTACTGCTATAACTAGGGGGGGGGGGGGCGAGGTCATGGCAACTATAGCAGTAGCGCTATATGCGGTGGACGCGCTACTGCTATTTTCCTGTCAGCAGCGAGTTTTGACAAC